>NW_027511961.1:0-19297 GCF_048772815.1 Callospermophilus lateralis | reverse complement strand
AAAAATATTTGCTGGTATTTCGGAAACTCGTTATTTCTTAGAAGCTTGGCAACCCCTCTCAATGAAAGTGCTTTTCCACAGTCTGTGCCTAGGGCTACTTGAAGAGGAAACAAACCATAGCGACAAAACTGAGAACTCCTTTATTTTGTCAAGTTTCAAAGAGCTACTACAAACCATGTTGGATTTAGAGTTCCAAATTCATCTATCTATATATGAGAGAACAGATGGAAACCTAAATATAAAAACTGCTACTGTAGACGAACGCTTCAACCTAGAAGAACAAAATTTAGTAAGCCAAGTGGGATTTGTGTACTGATCATTACCACCAAGTATCATCAAGATTGGGTGAAAAAATATTTGCTGGTATTTCGCAAACTCGTTATTTCTTAGAAGCTTGACAACCCCTCTCAATGAAAGTGCTTTTCCACAGTCTGTGCCTAGGGCTACTTGAAAAGGAAACAAACCAAAGAGACAAATCTGAGAACTCCTTTATTTTGTCAAGTTTCAAATAGCTACTACAAACCATGTTGGATTTAGAGTTCCAAATTCATCTATCTATATATGAGAGAACAGAGGGAAACCTAAATTTAAAAACTGCTACTGTAGACGAACACTTCAACCTAGAAGAACAAAATTCGGTAAGCCGTGTGGGATTTGTGTACTGATCATTACCACCAAGTATTATCAAGATTGGGTGAAAAAATATTTGCTGGTATTTCGGAAACTCGTTATTTCGTAGAAGCTTGGCAACCCCTCTCAATGAAAGTGCTTTCCACAGTCTGTGCCTAGGGCTACTTGAAGAGGAAACAAACCATAGAGACAAAACTCAGAATTCCTTTATTTTGTCAAGTTTCAAAGAGCTACTACAAACCATGTTGTATTTAGAGTTCCAAATTCATCTATCTATATATGAGAGAACAGAGTGACACCTAAATATAAAAACTGCTACTGTAGACGAACGCTTCAACCTAGAAGAACAATATTTGGTGAGCCAAGTGGGATTTATGTACTGATCATTACCACCAAGTATCAACAAGATTGTGTGAAAAAATATTTGCTGGTATTTCGGAAACTCGTTATTTCTTAGAAGCTTGGCAAACCATCTCAATGAAAGTGCTTTCCACAGTCTGTGCCTAGGGCTACTTGAAGAGGAAACAAACCATAGAGACAAAACTGAGAACTCCTATATTTTGTCAAGTTTCAAAGAGCTACTACAAACCATTTTGGATTTAGAGTTCCAAATTCATCTATCCTTATAGGAGAGAACAGAGGGAAACCTAAATATAAAAACTGCTACTGTAGACGAATGCTTCAACCAAGAAGAACAAAATTTGGTGAGCCAAGTGGGATTTGTGTACTGATCATTACCACGAAGTATCATCAAGATTGGGTGAAAAAATATTTGCTGGTATTTCGGAAACTCGTTATTTCTTAGAAGCTTGGGAACCCCTCTCAATGAAAGTGCTTTTCCACAGTCTGTGCCTAGGGCTACTTGAAGAGGAAACAAACCATAGAGACAAAAGTCACAACTCCTTTATTTTGTCAAGTTTCAAAGAGCTACTACAAACCATGTTGGATTTAGAGTTCCAAATTCATCTTTATATAGGAGAGAACAGAGGGAAACCTAAATATAAAAACTGCTACTGTAGACGAACGCTTCAACCTAGAAGAACAAAATTTGGTGAGCCAAGTGGGATTTGTGTACTGATCATTACCACCAAGTATCATCCAGATTGGGTGAAAAAATATTTGCTGGTATTTCGGAAACTCGTTATTTCGTAGAAGCTTGGCAACCCCTCTCAATGAAAGTGCTTTCCACAGTCTGTGCCTAGGGCTACTTGAAGAGGAAACAAACCATAGAGACAAAACTGAGAACTCCTTTATTTTGTCAAGTTTCAAGGAGCTACTACAAAGCATGTTGGATTTAGGGTTCCAAATTCATCTATCTGTATAGGAGAGAACAGAGGGAAACCTAAATATAAAAACTGCTACCTTACACGAACGCTTCAACCTAGAAGAACTAAATTTGGTGAGCCAAGTGGGATTTGTGTACTGATTATTAGCAACAAGTATCATCAAGATTGGGTGAAAAAATATTTGCTGGTATTTCGGAAACTCGTTATTTCTTAGAAGCTTGGCAACCCCTCTCAATGAAAGTGCTTTTCCACAGTCTGTGTCTTGGGCTACATGAAGAGAAAACAAACCATAGAGACAAAACTGAGAACTCCTTTATTTTGTCAAGTTTCAAGGAGCTACTACAAAGCATGTTGGATTTAGATTTCCAAATTCATCTATCTATATAGGAGAGAACAGAGGGAAACCTAAATATAAAAACTGCTACTGTAGACGAACGCTTCAACCTAGAAGAACAAAATTTGGTAAGCCAAGTGGGATTTGTGTACTGATTATTACCACCAAGTATCATCAAGATTGGGTGAAACAATATTTGCTGGCATTTCGGAAACGCGTTATTTCTTAGAAGCTTGGCAACCCCTCTCAATGAAAGTGCTTTCCTCCAGTTTGTGCCTAGGGCTACTTGAAGAGGAAACAAACCATAGAGACAAATCTGAGAACTCCTTTATTTTGTCAAGTTTCAAAGAGCTACTACAAACCATGTTGGATATAGAGTTCCAAATTCATCTATCTATATATGAGAGAACAGAGTGACACCTAAATATAAAAACTGCTACTGTAGACGAACGCTTCAACCTAGAAGAACAAAATTTGGTGAGCCAAGTGGGATTTGTGTACTGATCATTACCACCAAGTATCATCAAGATTGGGTGAGAAAATATTTGCTGGCATTTCGGAAACTCGTGATTTCTTAGAAGCTTGGGAACCCCTCTCAATGAAAGTGCTTTTCCACAGTCTGTGCCTAGGGCTACTTGAAGAGGAAACAAACATAGAGACAAAACTGAGAACTCCTTTATTTTTTCAAGTTTCAAAGAGCTACTACAAACCATGTTGGATTTAGAGTTCCAAATTCATCTTTCTATATAGGAGAGAACAGAGGGAAACCTAAATATAAAAACTGCTACTGTAGACGAACGCTTCAACCTAGAAGAACTAAATTTGGTGAGCCAAGTGGGATGTGTGTACTGATGATTAGCAACAAGTATCATCAAGATTGGGTGAAAAAATATTTGCTGGTATTTCGGAAACTCGTTATTTCTTAGAAGCTTGGCAACCCCTCTCAATGAAAGTGCTTTTCCACAGTCTGTGCCTAGGGCTACTTGAAGAGGAAACAAACCATAGAGACAAAACTGAGAACTCCTTTATTTGGTCAACTTTCAAGAGGCTACTACAAAACATGTTGGATTTAGAGTTCCAAGTTCATCTATATGTATAGGAGAGAACAGAGAGAAACCTAAATATAAAAACAGCTACTGTAGACGAACGCTTCAACCTAGAAGAACAAAATTTGGTGAGCCAAGTGGGATTTATGTACTGATCATTACCACCAAGTATCAACAAGATTGTGTGAAAAAATATTTGCTGGTATTTTGGAAACTCGTTATTTCTTGAAGCTTGGCAAACCATCTCAATGAAAGTGCTTTCCACAGTCTGTGCCTAGGGCTACTTTAAGAGGAAACAAACCGTAGAGACAAAACTGAGAACTCCTTTATTTTGTCAAGTTTCAAAGATCTACTACAAACCATGTTGGATTTAGAGTTCCAAATTCATCTTTCTATATAGGCGAGAACAGAGGGAAACCTAAATATAAAAACTGCTACTGTAGACGAATGCTTCAACCTAAAGAACAAAATTTGGTGAGCCAAGTGGGATTTGTGTACTGATCATTACCACGAAGTATCATCAAGATTGGGTGAAAAAATATTTGCTGGTATTTCGGAAACTCGTTATTTCTTAGAAGCTTGGCAACCCCTCTCAATGAAAGTGCTTTTCCACAGTCTGTGCCTGGGGCTAATTGAAGAGGAAACAAACCATAGAGACAAATCTGAGAACTCCTTTATTTTGTCAAGTTTCAAAGAGCTACTACAAACCATGTTGGATTTAGAGTTCCAAATTCATCTATCTATATATGAGAGAACAGAGGGAAACCTAAATATAAAAACTGCTACTGTAGACGAACGCTTCAACCTAGAAGAACAAAATTTAGTAAGCCAAGTGGGATTTGTGTACTGATCATTACCACCAAGTATCATCAAGATTGGGTGAAAAAATATTTGCTGGTATTTCGCAAACTCGTTATTTCTTAGAAGCTTGACAACCCCTCTAAATGAAAGTGCTTTTCCACAGTCTGTGCCTAGGGCTACTTGAAAAGGAAACAAACCAAAGAGACAAATCTGAGAACTCCTTTATTTTGTCAAGTTTCAAATAGCTACTACAAACCATGTTGGATTTAGAGTTCCAAATTCATCTATCTATATATGAGAGAACAGAGGGAAACCTAAATTTAAAAACTGCTACTGTAGACGAACACTTCAACCTAGAAGAACAAAATTCGGTAAGCCGTGTGGGATTTGTGTACTGATCATTACCACCAAGTATTATCAAGATTGGGTGAAAAAATATTTGCTGGTATTTCGGAAACTCGTTATTTCGTAGAAGCTTGGCAACCCCTCTCAATGAAAGTGCTTTCCACAGTCTGTGCCTAGGGCTACTTGAAGAGGAAACAAACCATAGAGACAAAACTCAGAATTCCTTTATTTTGTCAAGTTTCAAAGAGCTACTACAAACCATGTTGTATTTAGAGTTCCAAATTCATCTATCTATATATGAGAGAACAGAGTGACACCTAAATATAAAAACTGCTACTGTGGACGAACGCTTCAACCTAGAAGAACAAAATTTGGTGAGCCAAGTGGGATTTTCGTACTGATCATTAGCACCAAGTATCATCAATATTGGGTGAAAAAATATTTGCTGGTATTTCGGAAACTCGTTATTTCGTAGAAGCTTGGCAACCCCTCTCAATGAAAGTGCTTTCCACAGTCTGTGCCTAGGGCTACTTGAAGAGGAAACAAACCATAGAGACAAAACTGAGAACTCCTTTATTTTGTCAAGTTTCAAAGAGCTACTACAAACCATGTTTTATTTAGAGTTCCCAATTCATCTATCTGTAGGGGAGAGAACAGAGGGAAACCTAAATATAAAAACTGCTACTGTACAAGAACGCTTCAACCTAGAAGAACTAAATTTGGTGAGCCAAGTGGGATGTGTGTACTGATGATTAGCAACAAGTATCATCAAGATTGGGTGAAAAAATATTTGCTGGTATTTCGGAAACTCGTTATTTTTTAGAAGCTTGGCAACCCCTCTCAATGAAAGTGCTTTTCCACAGTCTGTGCCTAGGGCTACATGAAGAGGAAACAAACCAAAGAGACAAAACTGAGAACTCCTTTATTTTGTCAAGTTTCAAGGAGCTACTACAAAGCATGTTGGATTTAGATTTCCAAATTCATCTATCTATATAGGAGAGAACAGAGGGAAACCTAAATATAAAAACTGCTACTGTAGACGAACACTTCAACCTAGAAGAACAAAATTTGGTAAGCCAAGTGGGATTTGTGTACTGATCTTTACCACCAAGTATCATCAAGATTGGGTGAAAAAATATTTGCTGGTATTTCGGAAAGTCGTTATTTCTTAGAAGCTTGCCACCCCTCTAAGTGAAATTGCTTTTCCACAGTCTGTGCCAAGGGCTACTTGAAGACGAAACAAACCATAGAGACAAATCTGAGAACTCCTTTATTTTGTCAAGTCAAAGAGCTACTGCAAACCATGTTGTATTTAGAGTTCCAAATTAATCTATCTATATATGAGAGAACAGAGTGACACCTAAATATAAAAACTGCTACTGTAGACGAACGCTTCAACCTAGAAGAACAAAATTTGGTGAGCCAAGTGGGATTTGTGTACTGATCATTACCACCAAGTATCATAAAGATTGGGTGAAAAAATATTTGCTGGCATTTCGGAAACTCGTGATTTCTTAGAAGCTTGGGAACCCCTCTCAATGAAAGTGCTTTTCCACAGTCTGTGCCTAGGGCTACTTGAAGAGGAAACAAACCATAGCGAAAAAACTGACAACTCCTTTATTTTGTCAAGTTTCAAAGAGTTACTACAAACCATGTTGGATTTAGAGTTCTAAATTCATCTATCTATATAGGAGAGAACAGAGGGAAACCTAAATATAAAAACTGCTACTGTAGACGAACGCTTCAACCTAGAAGAACAAAATTTGGTGAGCCAAGTGGGATTTCTGTACTGATCATTAGCACCAAGTATAATCAAGATTGGGTGAAAAAATATTTGCTTGTATTTCGGAAACTCGTTATTTCGTAGAAGCTTGGCAACCCCTCTCAATGAAAGTGCTTTCCACAGTCTGTGCCTAGGGCTACTTGAAGAGGAAACAAACCATAGCGACAAAACTGAGAACTCCTTTATTTTGTCAAGTTTCAAAGAGCTACTACAAACCATGTTGGACTTAGAGTTCCAAATTCATCTTTCTATATAGGAGAGAACAGAGGGAAACCTCAATATAAATACTGCTACTGTAGACGAACGCTTCAACCTAGAAGAACAAAATTTGGTGAGCCAAGTGGGATTTGTGTACTGATCATTACCACCAAGTATCATCAAGATTGGGTGAGAAAATATTTGCTGGCATTTCGGAAACTCGTGATTTCTTAGAAGCTTGGCAACCCCTCTCAATGAAAGTGCTTTTCCACAGTCTGTGCCTAGGGCTACTTGAAGAGGAAACAAACATAGAGACAAATCTGAGAACTCCTTTATTTTGTCAAGTTTCAAAGAGCTACTACAAACCATGTTGGATATAGAGTTCCAAATTCATCAATCTATATATGAGAGAACAGAGGGAAACCTAAATATAAAAACTGCTACTGTAGACGAACGCTTCAACCTAGAAGAACAAAATTTGGTAAGCCAAGTGGGATTTGTGTACTGATCATTACCACCAAGTATCATCAAGATTGGGTGAAAAAATATTTGCTGGTATTTCGGAAACTCGTGATTTCTTAGAAGCTTGGCAACCCCTCTCAATGAAAGTGCTTTCCACAGTCTGTGCCTAGGGTACTTGAAGAGGAAACAAACCATAGAGACAAAACTGAGAACTCCTTTATTTTGTCAAGTTTCAAAGAGCTACTACAAACCATGTTGGATTTAGAGTTCCAAATTCATCTATCTGTATAGGAGAGAACAGAGGGAAACCTAAATATAAAAACTGCTACTGTACACGAACGCTTCAACCTAGAAGAACTAAATTTGGTGAGCCAAGTGGGATGTGTGTACTGATGATTAGCAACAAGTATCATCAAGATTGTGTGAAAAAATATTTGCTGGTATTTCGGAAACTCGTTATTTCTTAGAAGCTTGGCAACCCATCTAAATGAAAGTGCTTTCCACAGTCTGTGCCTAGGGCTACTTGAAGAGGAAACAAACCATAGCGACAAAACTGAGAACTCCTTTATTTTGTCAAGTTTCAAAGAGCTACTACAAACCATGTTGGATTTAGAGTTCCAAATTCATTTATCTATATATGAGAGAACAGAGTGAAACCTAAATATAAAAACTGCTACTGTAGACGAACGCTTCAACCGAGAAGAACAAAATTTGGTGAGCCAAGTGGGATTTGTGTACTGATCATTACCACCAAGTATCATCAAGATTGGGTGAAAAAATATTTGCTGGTATTTCGGAAACTCATGATTTCTTAGAAGCTTGGGAACCCCTCTCAATGAAAGTGCTTTTCCACAGTCTGTGCCTAGGGCTACTTGAAGAGGGAACAAACCATAGCGACAAAACTGAGAACTCCTTTATTTTGTCAAGTTTCAAAGAGCTACTACAAACCATGTTGGACTTAGAGTTTCAAATTCATCTTTCTATATAGGAGAGAACAGAGGGAAACCTAAATATAAAAACTGCTACTGTAGACGAATGCTTCAACCTAGAAGAACAAAATTTGGTGAGCCAAGTGGGATTTTTGTACTGATCATTAGCAACAAGTATCATCAAGATTGATTGAAAAAATATTTGCTGGTATTTTGGAATCTCGTGATTTCTTAGAAACTTGGGAACCCCTCTAAATGAAAGTGCTTTTCCACAGTATGTGCCTAGGCCTACTTGAAGAGGAAACAAACCATAGAGACAAATCTGAGAACTCCTTTATTTTGTCAAGTTTCAAAGAGCTACTACAAACCATGTTGGATTTAGAGTTCCAAATTCATCTATCTATATAGGAGAGAACAGAGAGAAACCTAAATATAAAAACTTCTACTGTAGACGAACGCTTCAAACTAGAAGAACAAAATTGGTGAGCCAAGTGGGATTTGTGTACTGATCATTACCACCAAGTATCAACAAGATTGTGTGAAAAAATATTTGCTGGTATTTCGGAAACTCGTTATTTCTTAGAAGCTTGGCAACCCATCTCAATGAAAGTGCTTTTCCACAGTCTGTGCCTAGGGCTACTTGAAGAGGAAACAAACCATAGAGACAAATCTGAGAACTCCTTTATTTTGTAAAGTTTCAAAGAGCTACTACAAACCATGTTGGATTTAGAGTTCCAAATTCATCTTTCTATATATGAGAGAACAGAGGGAAAACTAAATATAAAAACTGCTACTGTAGACTAACGCTTCAACCTAGAAGAACAAAATTTGGTGAGCCAAGTGGGATTTGTGTACTGATCATTACCACCAAGTATCATCAAGATTGGGTGAAAAAATATTTGCTGGTATTTCGGAAACTCGTTATTTTGTAGACTTGGCAACCCCTCTCAATGAAAGTGCTTTCCACAGTCTGTGCCTAGGGCTACTTGAAGAGGAAACAAACCATAGAGACAAAACTGAGAACTCTTTATTTTGTCAAGTTTCAAAGAGCTACTACAAACCATGTTGGATTTAGAGTTTCAAATTCATCTAGCTTTATAGGAGAGAACAGAGGGAAACCTAATTATAAAAACTGCTCCTTTAGACGAACGCTTTAACCTAGAAGAACAAAATTTGGTAAGCCAAGTGGGATTTGTGTAATGATCATTACCACCAAGTATCATCAAGATTGGGTGAAAAAATATTTGCTGGTATTTCGGAAACTCGTTATTTCTTAGAAGCTTGGCAACCCCTCTCAATGAAAGTGCTTTTCCACAGTATGTGCCTAGGTCTACTTGAAGAGGAAACAAACCATAGGGAGAAATTTGATAACTCCTTTATTTTGTCAAGTTTCAAAGAGCTACTACAAACCATGTTGGATTTAGAGTTATAAATTCATCTATTGATATAGGAGAGAACAGTGAGAAACCTAAATATAAAAACTGCTACTGTAGCCGAACGCTTCTACCTAGAAGAACAAAATTTGGTGAGCCAAGTGGGATCTGTGTACTGATCATTACCACCAAGTATCATCAAGATTGGGTGAAAAAATATTTGCTGGTATTTCGGAAACTCGTGATTTCTTAGAAGCTTGGGAACCCCTCTCAATGAAAGTGCTATTCCACAGTCTGTGCCTAGGGCTACTTGAAGAGGAAACAAACCATAGCGACAAAACTGAGAACTCCTTTATTTTGTCAAGTTTCAAAGAGCTACTACAAACCATGTTGGATTTAGAGTTCCAAATTTATCTATCTATATATGAGAGAACAGAGTGAAACCTAAATATAAAAACTGCTACTGTACACGAACGCTTCAACCTAGAAGAACAAAATTTGGTGAGCCAAGTGGGATTTGTGTACTGATCATTACCACCAAGTATCAACAAGATTGTGTGAAAAAATATTTGCTGGTATTTCGGAAACTCGTTATTTCTTAGAAGCTTGGCAACCCATCTCAATGAAAGTGCTTTTCCACAGTCTGTGCCTAGGGCTACTTGAAGAGGAAACAAACCATAGAGACAAATCTGAGAACTCCTTTATTTTGTAAAGTTTCAAAGAGCTACTACAAACCATGTTGGATTTAGAGTTCCAAATTCATCTTTCTATATATGAGAGAACAGAGGGAAAACTAAATATAAAAACTGCTACTGTAGACTAACGCTTCAACCTAGAAGAACAAAATTTGGTGAGCCAAGTGGGATTTGTGTACTGATCATTACCACCAAGTATCATCAAGATTGGGTGAAAAAATATTTGCTGGTATTTCGGAAACTCGTTATTTTGTAGACTTGGCAACCCCTCTCAATGAAAGTGCTTTCCACAGTCTGTGCCTAGGGCTACTTGAAGAGGAAACAAACCATAGAGACAAAACTGAGAACTCTTTATTTTGTCAAGTTTCAAAGAGCTACTACAAACCATGTTGGATTTAGAGTTTCAAATTCATCTAGCTTTATAGGAGAGAACAGAGGGAAACCTAATTATAAAAACTGCTCCTTTAGACGAACGCTTTAACCTAGAAGAACAAAATTTGGTAAGCCAAGTGGGATTTGTGTAATGATCATTACCACCAAGTATCATCAAGATTGGGTGAAAAAATATTTGCTGGTATTTCGGAAACTCGTTATTTCTTAGAAGCTTGGCAACCCCTCTCAATGAAAGTGCTTTTCCACAGTATGTGCCTAGGTCTACTTGAAGAGGAAACAAACCATAGGGAGAAATTTGATAACTCATTTATTTTGTCAAGTTTCAAAGAGCTACTACAAACCATGTTGGATTTAGAGTTATAAATTCATCTATTGATATAGGAGAGAACAGTGAGAAACCTAAATATAAAAACTGCTACTGTAGCCGAACGCTTCTACCTAGAAGAACAAAATTTGGTGAGCCAAGTGGGATCTGTGTACTGATCATTACCACCAAGTATCATCAAGATTGGGTGAAAAAATATTTGCTGGTATTTCGGAAACTCGTGATTTCTTAGAAGCTTGGGAACCCCTCTCAATGAAAGTGCTATTCCACAGTCTGTGCCTAGGGCTAATTGAAGAGGAAACAAACCATAGCGACAAAACTGAGAACTCCTTTATTTTGTCAAGTTTCAAAGAGCTACTACAAACCATGTTGGATTTAGAGTTCCAAATTTATCTATCTATATATGAGAGAACAGAGTGAAACCTAAATATAAAAACTGCTACTGTACACGAACGCTTCAACCTAGAAGAACAAAATTTGGTGAGCCAAGTGGGATTTGTGTACTGGTCATTAGCAACAAGTATCATCAAGATTGGGTGAAAAAATATTTGCTGGTATTTCGGAAACTCGTGATTTCCTGGAAGCTTGGGAACCCCTCTAAATGAAAGTGCTTTTCCACAGTCTGTGCCGAGGGCTACTTGAAGAGGAAACTAACCATAGAGACAAATCTGAGAACTCCTTTATTTTGTCAAGTTTCAAAGAGCTACTACAAACCATGTTGGATTTAGAGTTCCAAATTCATCTATTGATATAGGAGAGAACAGAGGGAAACCTAAATATAAAAACTGCTACTGTACACGAACGCTTCAACCTAGAAGAACAAAATTTGGTGAGCCAAGTGGGATTTGTGTACTGATCATTAGCAACAAGTATCATCAAGATTGATTGAAAAAATATTTGCTGGTATTTTGGAATCTCGTGATTTCTTAGAAGCTTGGGAACCCCTCTAAATGAAAGTGCTTTTCCACAGTCTGTGCCTAGGGCTACTTGAAGAGGAAACAAACCATAGAGACAAATCTGAGAACTCCTTTATTTTGTCAAGTTGCAAAGAGCTACTACAAACCATGTTGGATTTAGAGTTCCAAATTCATCTATCTATATAGGAGAGAACAGAGAGAAACCTAAATATAAAAACTTCTACTGTAGACGAACGCTTCAAACTAGAAGAACAAAATTGGTGAGCCAAGTGGGATTTGTGTACTGATCATTACCACCAAGTATCAACAAGATTGTGTGAAAAAATATTTGCTGGTATTTCGGAAACTCGTTATTTCTTAGAAGCTTGGCAACCCATCTCAATGAAAGTGCTTTTCCACAGTCTGTGCCTAGGGCTACTTGAAGAGGAAACAAACCATAGAGACAAATCTGAGAACTCCTTTATTTTGTAAAGTTTCAAAGAGCTACTACAAACCATGTTGGATTTAGAGTTCCAAATTTATCTATCTATATATGAGAGAACAGAGTGAAACCTAAATATAAAAACTGCTACTGTACACGAACGCTTCAACCTAGAAGAACAAAATTTGGTGAGCCAAGTGGGATTTGTGTACTGGTCATTAGCAACAAGTATCATCAAGATTGGGTGAAAAAATATTTGCTGGTATTTCGGAAACTCGTGATTTCCTGGAAGCTTGGGAACCCCTCTAAATGAAAGTGCTTTTCCACAGTCTGTGCCTAGGGCTACTTGAAGAGGAAACAAACCATAGAGACAAATCTGAGAACTCCTTTATTTTGTCAAGTTTCAAAGAGCTACTACAAACCATGTTGGATTTAGAGTTCCAAATTCATCTATTGATATAGGAGAGAACAGAGAGAAACCTAAATATAAAAACTGTACTGTAGACGAACGCTTCAACGTAGAAGAACAAAATTTGGTGAGCCAAGTGGGATTTGTGTACTGATCATTACCACCATGTATCATCAAGAATGGGTGAAAAAATATTTGCTGGTATTTCGGAAACTCGTGATTTCTAAGAAGCTTGGGAACCCCTCTCAATGAAAGTGCTTTTCCACAGTCTGTGCCTAGGGCTACTTGAAGAGGAAACAAACCAAAGCGACAAAACTGAGAACTCCTTTATTTTGTCAAGTTTCAAAGAGCTACTACAAACCATGTTGGACTTTGAGTTCCAAACTCATCTTTCTATATAGGAGAGAACAGAGGAAAACCTAAATATAAAAACTGCTACTGTAGACGAACGCTTCAACCTAGAAGAACAAAATTTGGTGAGCCAAGTGGGATTTGTGTACTGATCATTACCACCAAGTATCATCAAGATTGGGTGAAAAAATATTTGCTGGCATTTCGGAAACTCGTGATTTCTTAGAAGCTTGGGAACCACTCTCAATGAAAGTGCTTTTCCACAGTCTGTGCCTAGGGCTACTTGAAGAGGAAACAAACCATAGCGACAAAACTGAGAACTCCTTTATTTTGTCAAGTTTCAAAGAGCTACTACAAACCATGTTGGATTTAGAGTTCCAAATTCATCTATCTATATATGAGAGAACAGAGTGAAACCTAAATATAAAAACTGCTACTGTACACGAACGCTTCAACCTAGAAGAACAAAATTTGGTAAGTCAAGTGGGATTTGTGTACTGATAATTTCCACCAATTATCATCAAGATTGGGTGAAAAAATATTTGCTGGTATTTCGGAAACTCGTTATTTCTTAGAAGCTTGGCAACCCCTCTCAATGAAAGTGCTTTTCCACAGTCTGTGCCTAGGGCTACTTGAAGAGGAAACAAACCGTAGAGACAAAACTGAGAACTCCTTTATTTTGTCAAGTTTCAAGGAGCTACTACAAAGCATGTTGGATTTAGAGTTCCAAATTCATCTATCTATATAGGAGAGAACAGAGTTAAACCTAAATATAAAAACTGCTACTGTAGACGAATGCTTCAACCTAGAAGAACAAAATTTGGTCAGCCAAGTGGGATTTGTGTACTGATCATTACCACCAAGTATCATCAAGATTGGGTCAAAAAATATTTGCTGGTATTTCGGAAACTCGTTATTTCTTAGAAGCTTGGCAACCCCTCTCAATGAAAGTGCTTTTCCACAGTCTGGGCCTAGGCTACTTGAAGAGGAAACAAACCATAGAGACAAAACTGAGAACTCCTTTATTTTGTCAAGTTTCAAAGAGCTACTACAAACCATGTTGGATTTAGAGTTCCAAATTCATCTACCTGTATAGGAGAGAACAGAGGGAAACCTAAATATAAAAATTGCTACTGTATACGAACGCTTCAACCTAGAAGAACAAAATTTGGTGAGCCAAGTGGGATTTGTGTACTGATCATTAGCAACAAGTATCATCAAGATTGGGTGAAAAAATATTTGCTGGTATTTCGGAAACTCGTAATTTCTTAGAAGCTTGGCAACCCCTCTCAATGAAAGTCGTTTTCCACAGTCTGTGCCTAGGGCTACTTGAAGAGGGAACAAACCATAGAGACAAAACTGAGAACTCCTTTATTCTGTCAAGTTTCAAGGAGCTACTACAAAGCATGTTGGATTTAGAGTTCCAAATTCATCTTTCTATATAGGAGAGAACAGAGGGAAACCTAAATATAAAAACTGCTACTGTAGACGAATGCTTCAACCTAGAAGAACAAAATTTGGTGAGCCAAGTGGGATTTTTGTACTGATCATTAGCAACAAGTATCATCAAGATTGATTGAAAAAATATTTGCTGGTATTTTGGAATCTCGTGATTTCTTAGAAGCTTGGGAACCCCTCTAAATGAAAGTGCTTTTCCACAGTATGTGCCTAGGCCTACTTGAAGAGGAAACAAACCATAGAGACAAATCTGAGAACTCCTTTATTTTGTCAAGTTTCAAAGAGCTACTACAAACCATGTTGGATTTAGAGTTCCAAATTCATCTATCTATATAGGAGAGAACAGAGAGAAACCTAAATATAAAAACTTCTACTGTAGACGAACGCTTCAAACTAGAAGAACAAAATTGGTGAGCCAAGTGGGATTTGTGTACTGATCATTACCACCAAGTATCAACAAGATTGTGTGAAAAAATATTTGCTGGTATTTCGGAAACTCGTTATTTCTTAGAAGCTTGGCAACCCATCTCAATGAAAGTGCTTTTCCACAGTCTGTGCCTAGGGCTACTTGAAGAGGAAACAAACCATAGAGACAAATCTGAGAACTCCTTTATTTTGTAAAGTTTCAAAGAGCTACTACAAACCATGTTGGATTTAGAGTTCCAAATTCATCTTTCTATATATGAGAGAACAGAGGGAAAACTAAATATAAAAACTGCTACTGTAGACTAACGCTTCAACCTAGAAGAACAAAATTTGGTGAGCCAAGTGGGATTTGTGTACTGATCATTACCACCAAGTATCATCAAGATTGGGTGAAAAAATATTTGCTGGTATTTCGGAAACTCGTTATTTTGTAGACTTGGCAACCCCTCTCAATGAAAGTGCTTTCCACAGTCTGTGCCTAGGGCTACTTGAAGAGGAAACAAACCATAGAGACAAAACTGAGAACTCTTTATTTTGTCAAGTTTCAAAGAGCTACTACAAACCATGTTGGATTTAGAGTTTCAAATTCATCTAGCTTTATAGGAGAGAACAGAGGGAAACCTAATTATAAAAACTGCTCCTTTAGACGAACGCTTTAACCTAGAAGAACAAAATTTGGTAAGCCAAGTGGGATTTGTGTAATGATCATTACCACCAAGTATCATCAAGATTGGGTGAAAAAATATTTGCTGGTATTTCGGAAACTCGTTATTTCTTAGAAGCTTGGCAACCCCTCTCAATGAAAGTGCTTTTCCACAGTATGTGCCTAGGTCTACTTGAAGAGGAAACAAACCATAGGGAGAAATTTGATAACTCCTTTATTTTGTCAAGTTTCAAAGAGCTACTACAAACCATGTTGGATTTAGAGTTATAAATTCATCTATTGATATAGGAGAGAACAGTGAGAAACCTAAATATAAAAACTGCTACTGTAGCCGAACGCTTCTACCTAGAAGAACAAAATTTGGTGAGCCAAGTGGGATCTGTGTACTGATCATTACCACCAAGTATCATCAAGATTGGGTGAAAAAATATTTGCTGGTATTTCGGAAACTCGTGATTTCTTAGAAGCTTGGGAACCCCTCTCAATGAAAGTGCTATTCCACAGTCTGTGCCTAGGGCTACTTGAAGAGGAAACAAACCATAGCGACAAAACTGAGAACTCCTTTATTTTGTCAAGTTTCAAAGAGCTACTACAAACCATGTTGGATTTAGAGTTCCAAATTTATCTATCTATATATGAGAGAACAGAGTGAAACCTAAATATAAAAACTGCTACTGTACACGAACGCTTCAACCTAGAAGAACAAAATTTGGTGAGCCAAGTGGGATTTGTGTACTGATCATTACCACCAAGTATCAACAAGATTGTGTGAAAAAATATTTGCTGGTATTTCGGAAACTCGTTATTTCTTAGAAGCTTGGCAACCCATCTCAATGAAAGTGCTTTTCCACAGTCTGTGCCTAGGGCTACTTGAAGAGGAAACAAACCATAGAGACAAATCTGAGAACTCCTTTATTTTGTAAAGTTTCAAAGAGCTACTACAAACCATGTTGGATTTAGAGTTCCAAATTCATCTTTCTATATATGAGAGAACAGAGGGAAAACTAAATATAAAAACTGCTACTGTAGACTAACGCTTCAACCTAGAAGAACAAAATTTGGTGAGCCAAGTGGGATTTGTGTACTGATCATTACCACCAAGTATCATCAAGATTGGGTGAAAAAATATTTGCTGGTATTTCGGAAACTCGTTATTTTGTAGACTTGGCAACCCCTCTCAATGAAAGTGCTTTCCACAGTCTGTGCCTAGGGCTACTTGAAGAGGAAACAAACCATAGAGACAAAACTGAGAACTCTTTATTTTGTCAAGTTTCAAAGAGCTACTACAAACCATGTTGGATTTAGAGTTTCAAATTCATCTAGCTTTATAGGAGAGAACAGAGGGAAACCTAATTATAAAAACTGCTCCTTTAGACGAACGCTTTAACCTAGAAGAACAAAATTTGGTAAGCCAAGTGGGATTTGTGTAATGATCATTACCACCAAGTATCATCAAGATTGGGTGAAAAAATATTTGCTGGTATTTCGGAAACTCGTTATTTCTTAGAAGCTTGGCAACCCCTCTCAATGAAAGTGCTTTTCCACAGTATGTGCCTAGGTCTACTTGAAGAGGAAACAAACCATAGGGAGAAATTTGATAACTCATTTATTTTGTCAAGTTTCAAAGAGCTACTACAAACCATGTTGGATTTAGAGTTATAAATTCATCTATTGATATAGGAGAGAACAGTGAGAAACCTAAATATAAAAACTGCTACTGTAGCCGAACGCTTCTACCTAGAAGAACAAAATTTGGTGAGCCAAGTGGGATCTGTGTACTGATCATTACCACCAAGTATCATCAAGATTGGGTGAAAAAATATTTGCTGGTATTTCGGAAACTCGTGATTTCTTAGAAGCTTGGGAACCCCTCTCAATGAAAGTGCTATTCCACAGTCTGTGCCTAGGGCTAATTGAAGAGGAAACAAACCATAGCGACAAAACTGAGAACTCCTTTATTTTGTCAAGTTTCAAAGAGCTACTACAAACCATGTTGGATTTAGAGTTCCAAATTTATCTATCTATATATGAGAGAACAGAGTGAAACCTAAATATAAAAACTGCTACTGTACACGAACGCTTCAACCTAGAAGAACAAAATTTGGTGAGCCAAGTGGGATTTGTGTACTGGTCATTAGCAACAAGTATCATCAAGATTGGGTGAAAAAATATTTGCTGGTATTTCGGAAACTCGTGATTTCCTGGAAGCTTGGGAACCCCTCTAAATGAAAGTGCTTTTCCACAGTCTGTGCCGAGGGCTACTTGAAGAGGAAACTAACCATAGAGACAAATCTGAGAACTCCTTTATTTTGTCAAGTTTCAAAGAGCTACTACAAACCATGTTGGATTTAGAGTTCCAAATTCATCTATTGATATAGGAGAGAACAGAGGGAAACCTAAATATAAAAACTGCTACTGTACACGAACGCTTCAACCTAGAAGAACAAAATTTGGTGAGCCAAGTGGGATTTGTGTACTGATCATTAGCAACAAGTATCATCAAGATTGATTGAAAAAATATTTGCTGGTATTTTGGAATCTCGTGATTTCTTAGAAGCTTGGGAACCCCTCTAAATGAAAGTGCTTTTCCACAGTCTGTGCCTAGGGCTACTTGAAGAGGAAACAAACCATAGAGACAAATCTGAGAACTCCTTTATTTTGTCAAGTTGCAAAGAGCTACTACAAACCATGTTGGATTTAGAGTTCCAAATTCATCTATCTATATAGGAGAGAACAGAGAGAAACCTAAATATAAAAACTTCTACTGTAGACGAACGCTTCAAACTAGAAGAACAAAATTGGTGAGCCAAGTGGGATTTGTGTACTGATCATTACCACCAAGTATCAACAAGATTGTGTGAAAAAATATTTGCTGGTATTTCGGAAACTCGTTATTTCTTAGAAGCTTGGCAACCCATCTCAATGAAAGTGCTTTTCCACAGTCTGTGCCTAGGGCTACTTGAAGAGGAAACAAACCATAGAGACAAATCTGAGAACTCCTTTATTTTGTAAAGTTTCAAAGAGCTACTACAAACCATGTTGGATTTAGAGTTCCAAATTTATCTATCTATATATGAGAGAACAGAGTGAAACCTAAATATAAAAACTGCTACTGTACACGAACGCTTCAACCTAGAAGAACAAAATTTGGTGAGCCAAGTGGGATTTGTGTACTGGTCATTAGCAACAAGTATCATCAAGATTGGGTGAAAAAATATTTGCTGGTATTTCGGAAACTCGTGATTTCCTGGAAGCTTGGGAACCCCTCTAAATGAAAGTGCTTTTCCACAGTCTGTGCCTAGGGCTACTTGAAGAGGAAACAAACCATAGAGACAAATCTGAGAACTCCTTTATTTTGTCAAGTTTCAAAGAGCTACTACAAACCATGTTGGATTTAGAGTTCCAAATTCATCTATTGATATAGGAGAGAACAGAGAGAAACCTAAATATAAAAACTGTACTGTAGACGAACGCTTCAACGTAGAAGAACAAAATTTGGTGAGCCAAGTGGGATTTGTGTACTGATCATTACCACCATGTATCATCAAGATTGGGTGAAAAAATATTTGCTGGTATTTCGGAAACTCGTGATTTCTAAGAAGCTTGGGAACCCCTCTCAATGAAAGTGCTTTTCCACAGTCTGTGCCTAGGGCTACTTGAAGAGGAAACAAACCAAAGCGACAAAACTGAGAACTCCTTTATTTTGTCAAGTTTCAAAGAGCTACTACAAACCATGTTGGACTTTGAGTTCCAAACTCATCTTTCTATATAGGAGAGAACAGAGGAAAACCTAAATATAAAAACTGCTACTGTAGACGAACGCTTCAACCTAGAAGAACAAAATTTGGTGAGCCAAGTGGGATTTGTGTACTGATCATTACACCAAGTATCATCAAGATTGGGTGAAAAAATATTTGCTGGCATTTCGGAAACTCGTGATTTCTTAGAAGCTTGGGAACCACTCTCAATGAAAGTGCTTTTCCACAGTCTGTGCTAGGGCTACTTGAAGAGGAAACAAACCATAGCGACAAAACTGAGAACTCCTTTATTT
>NW_027511960.1:0-19311 GCF_048772815.1 Callospermophilus lateralis | reverse complement strand
TGTCGCCCAGCCCAGCCAGGCCCACCTGCTTAGAGCGACAGGGCACCCCACCCTGCCGTGGAAATGGGCACTCTGCAACGACTTCTTCCCATCCAGGGTGTTCACCACCTTGTCACCTACACAGTGTGGCCATGGGCCTACGCAGCGGACACCGTGTGGCCACCATCATGGTACTTACCCAGTGACACAGTGTGGCCATGGGCCTACGCAGCGGACACCGTGTGGCCACCATCATGGTACCTACACAGTGACACAGTGTGGCCATGGGCCTACGCAGTGGACACCGTGTGGCCATCATCATGGTACCTACACAGTGACACAGTGTGGCCGTGGCCATGGTGCCTACACAGTGGACACAGTATAGCCGTGGACATGGTACCTACACAGTGACACGGTGTGCCCGTGGCCATGGTACTTATACAGTGGACACAGTGTGGCCATCATCATGGTACCTACACAGTGACACAGTGTGGCCATGGGCCTACGCAGTGGACACCGTGTGGCCATCATCATGGTACCTACACAGTGACACAGTGTGGCCATGGGCCTACGCAGTGGACACCGTGTGGCCATCATCATGGTGCCTACACAGTGAACCCAGTGTGGCCATCATTCATTGTGCCTATGCAGTGGACACAGTGTGGTCATCATCATGGCGCCTATGGAATGGACCCAGTGTGGCTGTTGCCATGGTACCCGTGCCAGGCCACAGGGTAGCTGTCGCCATGGTTGAGTAGTGGTGGGACCCGGGGTCTTGGAGAAGCCCTACACCCCACCCACCCCTCCGCTAGACAGGCACCTAGTGCCCAGGGACAGCTGTGGCTGGGCAGTGATGGGGGCTGTGCACACGCTCCCAGAGCCATGGCTGTACTCACGGGGCAGTCTTCGTCTACTATGAAGATGGTGCAGCTTTGGACCTGCATGAAGGAGATGATGGTGGCCGCTATCTTCTTCAGAATCACTTCTAGTGACTGCTGCTCCTCAAAAATCAGGCTGGCCAGGTCCAGCAGCACCTAGATGGAGGGGAGTGCCAGTCTGCAGGGGCTGCCGCAGCCGGCAGCGAGCTGCCCACGTCCTCACTGCTGCTGGACGGCTGACGGCCCCAGTGCTGGAGCAGCAGGCCTGTTCTGCCTGCTGGCCACACGCCCTGATGACCATCAGGATGGCCACACAGAGGCTAGGCTGCAGATGTGCAGCGTCTGGCTAGTCCTGATGACCCCTCCACTAGCGTGACAGGGACAAGCTTCCTACCCACAGGGTGCTCGCAGCAGTGAGCGGGCGCTGCTGTGGGGCTGAGCACTACAAGGTGTTCTGAACAGCGTCGGCAGGCGGCACACAGGGATCACTGCCCCCAACACCCAGATCCACCTTCACCACACGCCAGTCTTCAGAGAGCTCGACTCCGCACCAAGCCAGTGTAAGAGCCCCTGGGCCTTCCTGGGACTGTCCTCTCTGAGGCCAGTTTGCTGGAGAAGACCCTCCCTGGCTGAGGCCTAAGGGTTCAGGGTCAGGCGACGGGAGCCGAGTCCACAGCAGCACCGGGAGCTGCACGCAGGTGTGTGGAGGGGAGAGCCCGAAGAGGGGAACGCAGACCAGCAGGAAGGAAACATGCCCGTCATGTTCAGACGGCAGAGAAGGCACGGAACATCCACGGTGGGCAAAGCAGGCACAAGGAGGGCCCCACGCTCTCCGTTGTCCACTCGCACCCACAGAGGCAGCGGGCACTGTGGGTGTCCCTCACCTGCAAGTCTCGGAACGCTCACCTCACTCGTACAATCTCTTAAGCACTTAATTGGGAATGTGCTGGAACAAAACAATCAGGGATCTAGAAAACAGGGCACTTCCCAGAGGGCCAGAGCACGTTCCGTGGGACATGTGCCTCGTGGTCGCAGGACAATACGTGAGTTGTCAATGTGGTGATAATGAAGACAGTCCAGAAGGAGAAGCAGGCAGAGGAGTGGGGGGGGGGGGGACGGCGGGTGCCGGGTGCAGGTCTCATGGCGCCCAGAGCCCAGGGACGGCAGGAACTAACGCGGGACTCAACAGCGCCTAGGCAGCAGCTGGACACCCACGTGCAGTGGGCAGGGTGAGGGCCACGTGAGCCTGCGCTCTCAGGTCAGCAGACTTCCACAGAGGTGGGGCGACCGAGCAGGGAGACAGGAATCGGCAACAGCTTCCAGAAGCCAAGAGCCTCTGAACGTCTGACCTAGTGCCCTGCACCTGAGCCAAGCCAGGACTCTCCCGCGGGGACACGGACACCCGCAGCACTCACCTGGTTCCTCCTGTTCTCCAGGAGCGAAGTCTCGTAGAGCTGGGCGTTGTGAAGCACGATGCCGCAGAACGCCAGGTAGGCAGCAAAGTCCTGCAGAACAGCAGCCGAACCGTCAAGGGGCAGTGCCCGGACCCCTGGCACCCAGGTCCACGGTGGGGCGAGCGCCACGAGCCCAGGTGCAGTGGCACTGATGCCAACCAAGTGGGCCAGCGTGTTCTCAGTCTCCGGGGCACGGTAGGTCTGGGCCAGCAAGAGGAAGGGGAGAGGGGCTGGGAGGGGGCTTCTTCACATGAGACCGCCATCTGCTCTGTGCAGAATCTGCAGTGGCCTCCAGACGGTGCTGGGACTCGGGCCTCTGCTGAGACTATGTGGAGCCTGCCAAGGGTTCCTGCCGCCAGCAAAGGTACATCTGCCATCAGGACAAGGCAGCAGCAATGCAGCCACACACTGCATCAAGGTGCAAGTAACACTTCCAATCCAATGTGCTCTTTAAACACGGACCCTCACAGCACCCTGAACACCCCGTCCTGGGGTTATGTGCTACAGTCACGTTAATTATCAATCCAAGCACATCTTGAGATCGCATGCTTTATCCCACAACCATGAATATATTTTGCAAAGATGTGATAGAGCCTAAAATTGCAAATTCATTCAAGAGGGCTTCACCTTAAAGGGCTATAAACACAATAATGAAATAAAGAGCCAACCCAGAACCATGCTTTCCCACCAAGTATCCGCAGTTGTCCCTGGCAGCACAGGAGGCTAGATATGTATTCAAAGGTACTTGCTAAAGCATGAGGACAAACAGGTGCCACACAGCTAAAGCCTGGGTCAAAAGTCTCTCCTGTCTTATCTGAATGTCTGTCACGCTCCTATGAATTTTCAGAGGAGCAATGTAAATACAATGGTCCGGGGGAGGAGGTGCTGGCGATGAACGGTACAGAGGTAGGTATTCACCAGGAGGAACGGCACGCCTCCTGCAGGATGAAGTTAAGAATGGGTTCAAGGACGTGCTGGAGGGGACAGATGCCACTACGGCCTGGGGAACGGGGCCTTCAGAGTCATAAGAGACGGGCATGAAGTAGCAGCTAGCCTGTTCCACGCACCCTGAATCTGCCCCCGGGCACCAGCAGTCTGTGGGCAAAGCTTGTAAAGCAATGGTGCACCAGGGAGCAGCTCCCACCTGCGCCAACCTGGAGGCTGAGCCTGGGTGGCCCTGGACTTTCACTCAGGACAAGCCTCTGCAGCAGACAGCAAAGGCGAGCCAGGCCATGAAGACACCATGAGCCAGGCCATCAGGGCCCCACGTGCACAGCCCAGGGCAGGGGCAGCTGCGATTTCAGACTGAGCAGCTCCGCGCTCCCAGGTAGCACCCACACTGCACAGGGCAAAGATGCCTTTCAACACTCAGGATGCTGCAAACCGCCATCAAGGACCCCCAGTGGTTGCTCTGGGTCGGCATGCAGTACCGGGCCTCTGGCGGCAGCGTGGCCACAGTACCTTCTCGTCCTTCTCCGTGAAGGTCCCGCCACTAGCCGATTTCTTGTTGATGGCCTGGGCCACACCGACGACCTGGTGGTGTAAGCACAGAAAGAGACACGTGTTTTCGTTGGCTGAGATCACCATCAAGAATCCCCCGAGTGAATGTGTGGAAAGGACAGGGTCGCAGACCTGTGCAGAACCTCAGCCCCCGAGCAAGCCCTGTGCCTGGAGCAAGCCCGCGCCCCGGCAGCCTCCCTATTTCTGGTAGACCTGATGCTGCCGGCTTCTTGGGCCAGACCAAGCAGGACCCTGGTCCCCCTGCAATCTGGATGAACCGAGTGGCAGAGACAGTCTATGTGAATGTTCCTCACAACCATCTCTACATTTCAGATAAATAAAGTGAATGTTTTATGCTGCTTTTAAATATTTCAGAAGGGCAAAATGCTCTTTTACTAAAAATGAAACAGTCCTGCTGAGAGCCGCAGTCGGGTCGGAATGGCCCCTGGCATTTTGCCAAAATACTCCTGTAGGATATTTTTTGTTGGTATTACAATAAATAATAAAGGCAAACTTATATCAATTCTATCCAAATGCATATTTTCCATATATGTTTCAATGATTTTTAATGCCTTTCTTGCTTCAGGCGTTAACATGCAGGGTGAATTTGGATCTGAGGGACCTTTTAGGATATCAAATAAAGGTCCCAACTCTCCTGTTGGTATGCCTAGATAAGGCCTTATCCAATTTATGTCTCCTAATGACTTTTGAAAGTCGTTAAGTGATTTGAGTTGATCTACTTGTATCTGAATTTTTGGTGGACGGACCATGGTTGAGGATAATAGAACTCCTAAATAATTAATTGGAAAATTTCATTGTACTTTATCTATTGCTATCTCTAGATTATAATTTTTTAATAAGTTTGTAAGTGTGGCATAACATTCTAGCAATGTGTTTTTAGCTTTGTGTGCTAATAATACATCATCCATATAGTGAAATATTTGTAGTTCAGGATTTTGATTTCTAAGTGGCTGGATTGCTTTGTTAACATAGATTTGACACATAGTTGGGCTGTTAGTCATCCCTTGAGGGAGTACTTTCCATTCACATCTCTGATCAGGACCTTCATGATTCTGTGCAGGGATAGTAAATGCAAAACGTGGACTATCCTCAGGATGAATTGGAATTGAAAAAAAAAATATTTGATATCTATAACTAAAACATACCAGGTTTTTGGCAAAGCAGACAATTGAGGAATCCCCGATTGAACAGGTCCCATAATAACCATCTCATTATTAATAGCTCTTAAATCTTGCAATAATCTCCATTTACCAGATTTCTTTTTGATGACAAAAATGGGAGTATTATGGGGACATACAGAAGGTTGTATATGTCCCTCCGCTAATTGTTGTTTGACCAGGTCATGGGCTGCTTGTATCTTTTCTTTAGTCAGGGGCCACTGAGGAACCCATACTGGTCTTTCTGATTTCCAAGTAATTTTTATTGTCTCAGTGACCCCTTCTGAAAACCCAATCCATGTCTATTTATTCCTTGATCTATTTGAATTGGTGCTGATAACGCCAAGGTCGCGGGTTCCTTCCCTTATGGGCCACCAAATGCCGCAGTCTGGCTGGGCACAAATCACGAGCCACTGAAGCAGGAACAAACTTTATTTCTGAACTCCACCAGCACACTCCACACATGCTCCCCGGGAACTCTCCCTGCCATGCGGCTCCTCCAGGAACCAACAACCGGAAATCCCTCTTCTGGAAATCCCTCCTCCCGCACTTCCCCAACCAATGGGAACTCTCCGGGAATCCCCACGAGAACTCCAAAGTAGCAGGCCGAGGCAGACAGTAAAGTTCTAATATACAACCAAATCAATCCAGCATCATCTTAATGGCTGGCCTCTCAACCAATACTACTGGCAAAATGCCAGGGGCGATTCCGACTCCCTGTGGCTCTCAGCACAGTCCTGAGTGGCCGATCATAGAAGAAATGTGGGAGAGTCACCAGGACACAACGACGTCCTGATGCAGGGATGAGGCCCAGCTTCTTTGGAAACTTCAATCCTTGAAAACCATTTGGACCTGCAACAGACTTATTTTTGGGCTATTGGAATGCGAAAACAGGAATTAAAAGTTGAGCCTTAATTCAAACAGATCAGAAGGCACCCAGAGGGCGAAGGGTACCTTAGGAGACAACTAAACCCACACGAGATGGGCCTGAGACCCCAACAAGAGGGCTTCACCTTAAAGGACAGAGACACATGATGGAGCACAAGCCAACCCAGGACCAGCTTTCCACCACGTATCCTCAGGTGTCAGGACTAGGTCCTGCTCAGCTTCCTACCAGAGTGCCGGCCCCCACCTGCTCAGCCCCAGTGAGCGTCCCCAGAGGAAGGGCATGTCCTGCCTGCTCAGCCCCATGGTGGCCCTGCACCCTCCCACTCCTAGCCCTACTCTGCCTCCTCTTTGCCACCTGCACATCCTCCTCCCCCTACCCCTGCACTCAGTGCCAGCAGAACCCGCTTCTTCCTCACAGGCTTGCTTGCTGGATAGCGGGCCTTGGTGTATGTGGAGGGGCCTGCCCAGCTCACTGCCGGGCAGCTTTGATAAATGACCTGACCCCCCGTGAGGTCAGGGAAGCCCACTCTCCCTGACGTGGTGTCTGACCCTAACACCTTTATCCCGCTCTCCTTCTCATCATAAAGGGTATTAACATTTTAAAGAGGTGGGATACTTCTTTGTCCTAACTCACCACCCTGGGTCAGCTCCCTCTCCTCTGTCCACCTCAGCTCTTCAGTCAGCCAGCTCTATGGCCTCTGCCCAGCAGGGCTGCTCATT
Organism: Callospermophilus lateralis; assembly: GCF_048772815.1. Taxonomy (NCBI): domain Eukaryota; kingdom Metazoa; phylum Chordata; class Mammalia; order Rodentia; family Sciuridae; genus Callospermophilus; species Callospermophilus lateralis. The sequence goes on along the minus strand of NW_027511960.1, from coordinate 12,714 downwards.
TGAAGCCGACTAGCCAGGACTGTTAGGGCTGGGTTCTCACACACAGCAGAGGGGGCAAGGCCCATTCGTGTGTGTGGGGTCCCGGGCCTTGGACGACTGGGTCCTTTCTAGTGTTCTTTCCTTTTGTGTATCAGCGGCCACCCTGAAGGGGCTCAGGACCCAGCGTGGCGGGACATGACCCCACAGCACTGCAGCACAGACTGGCGGCGACCGTCATGACCAGGGCTCTCAGCCCGCGGGAGTGAGTGCTAGGGCCCTGTGGCAAGGGGCACAGGCTGGGAGTCTGCTGGGAGGAAAGGCCAGCTGTTTGGGATGACCAGGCCATCCCCAACACCTCCACGTCTTAGAGGAAAAGACAGGCGCGCTGACCACGTTTTCTCTGAAATCAAGACTGTGGAATGGCATCACCGTCAGAGCTGCAGCCCCTGAGACCGAGGTCAGAGTTGGCCACCAGTGGCATCCTGGACCTTGTCAGAGGCTGACCGCTGGGTGACTGTAGGGTCGATGGGATGAGGAGACATGGGGACAAGAGGGTGTGAGACATTTTATGTGTGGCTCAGAGAGCGAGGGTCAAGCCGGGAAAGCAGAGCTGAAATGCAGGCTGAGCCCACGGGGTCCCAGCACGTCCCATGTCACTGAGCAGACAGTGCAGGGTCCCCAGGGCCCTCCCTGAGGAAAACCACATCCCGGTTCCCCTGAGGTCTAACTGTGGTCCAGTGCTCAGGAGTGTTCATGAGGCAAGTGTCAGTAACTGTGGGCTCCAGGGACAGTCCTAAGACCACCTGCAGAGTGCCACTGGGCTCCCTCAGCTGCAGGTGGCAGCTGGGTCTCTCACTGCTAGACTCTCAGTTGATTCCTTCTTCACACCTGCCTGTCCCCTCCTCTCCGGGTCACACCAGTGTCCGTCCTGCTGGCTCTCTCTGAAGGCACTGGGGGACGGGACTCCAGCTGTGTGTGGCCTGGGTCCTGCTGCTCCAGGGCTGGGGCAGTGTGTGGCAGCTCACAGCGCTGGGCTCTCGGCTGTCCCCCCGCTCTCCCCCTCCCACCTGGGCAAGCCCAGCCTGTGTGGGCAGCTCCCTGGCCACCCGACCCACGGCCCGCGGCCCACCTGTCTCTGGTCCCTTGCTCTCCTCGCCTGGGACTCCCCTCCTGGCTCCTGGCACCTGGTTTCTCCCTGCCGCAGCTTGTTTGCAGGTTTTCAAGTTTGTTTCAGGGACTCTATTTCCCACCTGTCTGCAGAACGAAGGTGGTCTGCCATCTGCCCAGTGGGCCGTGGGCTGTCTCGGCCCCTGGAATGGGCTCCAGGCCTTCCCGTAAAGCGGCCCGGTACTGACAGCCTCCCCTGTGCCGAGTCACCCGCAGAGGCCGTGAGTGCCCACAGAGGACGCCAGGCGTGTCCGCTGGCTGCACTGCCCAGGGGCCAGGACCAGGAAGGAAGCCTCATGCGTTCTGTGTGTACATGACTTTCCCCGCGACTCTGATCTGCAGCTGGCTGAATCCACGATACAGTCAGCCAGGGAGGGCCAACTCCATTTACATTCTTTCCCTCCAACATTAAATAAAAATACCTACCATTAGGTGATTTTATGGAATGAGGACTCCCAACAATGACTTTTTCACACTTCTAGTAACCAGCTATTTCTCCACTATTAATTTTATACCTTAGGTATTAAATGCTAATTTATTTTATGGATAACTAATTGAATGTAACTTCTGTATTTAATCCCTATATTTCTAATTTCTCTATTCTAAACATAATATATAATTTCTATATTTAGAAATGAGGTGATGGCACACGCTTGTGATCTCAGCAGTTCAGGAGGCTGAGGCAGGAGGATCTCAAGTTCAAAGCCAGCCTCAGTAACTTAGGGAGGCACTAAGCAACTCAGTGAGACCCTGTCTCTAAATAAAATACAAAATAGGGCTGGGGATGTGGCTCAGTGGTCAAGTGCTCCTGAGTTCAATCCCTGGTATCCCCCTTCACCCACCAAAAAAGAAAAAAAAGTTTTTGGATTTAAAAATAAAGGAATGTAAATTATTTAATATAGATTGGTGAATACAGATGTTTGCACATGTATCTATTAAGAGTAGCAATTTAACCGACAAACTCCTTAACCAGAGTTAAGAATGCCGGGAAACACAGAAATTATTTAATAGGCAAAGTCCATCCAAGGATCTAATTACGTAGTGCTGGCTCAGACATCACACAACTGGTTCTACATCTCCAACGTTCACATTTAGAGACTGCGTGAAGCTCCTCAGAGTTAAACGTGTAAATGGTGTGTTAAGTCCACGCCTCGGTGCGTCCCCGCGAGCTAATGCTCAGCCTGAATGGCCCCTTTGAAGCACAACGAAGACACACCTTCTGTTGGTAAGCAGCACTTGGTGTGGACCAAGGTTTCTCTGGTGCAGAGGCCGCCCTGATTTAACCTCTAGCCCCAGGCTGACCTTCACTCCGGCTGCTGGACCCGGGTCAGACCGAGGAACTTGGCCCGACAGTGCCAGGCCCACGCACTCCCAAGGAGGACAGAGTGGTCACATCCTCCTGTGAGACAGGCGTGGTGTGAAGGGCAGTGGGGAGGGAGGAGGCCCCACCGGTCACCACACCAGACCAGAAGCGGGCCCTTCTGCTATCTCCACAACAAAGCCACGCAAGGGCACGGCTGGGGACCAACAGAACGAAGGGACAGCTCCCAGGTCTCTAAGGCTGAGACAGACCAACCGTCAGCCAACTCCGCTTGCTTTTGCAGTGTGTTTCCCTGTGTCGGAAGCAGAGTGGAAGGGTCTTGCAGGAAGCCGTGAGTTCACCCTCGGGGGTTCTCTCATCAAAGCCAGGCAGCCCCGGGGACCGTGGGCAGAACTGGGGGCCTAGCCTCCCCCACGCTGCCCCAGGGAGCAAGCACTGTGCTGGGCCCAGGACCCGCAGGCAGCTCCTCCCCGGAGCGCTGGGCTCCCAGGCTTCCCTTGCACCCTGGGAGCTGCACCTGGCCCTGACCAGCACTCCTCCTGCCCCTCTTCTAGATGCTGCATTTCTGGTGAACAAGATCCATCTCTTCAAATCAAAAAAATTTAAAAGCAAGTATGTTCTTTGCTTCATTAAAAACATTTGTCTTTTCTGCCCAGACCAGTACTCTACATATTTCAGTGATTCAACGATTTCTTGTTCAAAATAAGATACTTCCGGGAAAATAAGTGAGACTATTATAAAATAAGTAGATACAATCACCAAGCTTAAATCCTAGAAAATACTGCTTTGCACACTGCTGGAGTGACAGGTCTCATATGCATGCCTTACTTGTGATTTTTTGGCAGATATAAAATGGCTTTGATTTTTTATCTTGTATAAATCTCATAAAAAATAGCTGATATTCTTGCATCTTTTCAGATTTTTTTTAAAAGAAGATATAAATAGCTTGATATTTAGCTAGAACGCTGGGTTGTCACATTGCCAAGAACTCATAAATCCTGCGCTGTAACTGCCATGTTAGACTCACATCAAAGAATCTCACTATGATGACCCAAGACCCGATGGTAGCCCAGAAAGGAGGCCTGCAGGGAGCAAACTGGACTCTACTTCCTAATCGAGTTGATCCGCACGTCCCTGCACCTCCCAGCCCTCGCCCAGCAGAAGCAACCGCCACTGAAGTGAGCAGGAAACAGTGGCCATGGTCCACAGCAGAAGCTTTTGAAAGACCTGCCCATGTGAGGAGCTGGGAGTCCACTGGCCTGGATCAGCATTTCCCAGGCGTGCAGTGAGCGAGCTCCCTCAAGTCCAGCCCCTCACGTGTCCAGGACCACAACGACTCTCCCAGGGCGTTATGAAGACCCGAGGACCCACTGCCAGGCCCAGGGCAGCTCTGCAGGGCCTGCTGGACAATACCGCTGGTCCCCGCCAACAGCACTGTTCCCAGGAGCCCGTGAGCTCCACGGCTCTCATGCACAGCCGGGCCCTGGGGTCCTGTCCCTCGACGATCCTCCTTTTGGGGTTCAGTCACTTCCTTCAGCAGTGGCTCTTCAATCTCCCTCCTCAGGATTCTGGGGTGCTGCGGGTGCTTCCCGCTTTGCCCCCGTTCTCTTAGAGGGGGGCGAGGGAAGACGCAGAAGCCATCTGCCCTCTGCACTTGGTTCCAAAACTCACTGTCACAGAAGTTGAGGAAGAGACCCTGCTGCAACTGCCACTCAGGACTGGCCACTGCGACTCGCTGAAACCCTAACTAGCTGAGGCTCCCCGTGGCAGGGCAGACAGAGTCAGGCTCCAGGGACGCCTGCGGGTCTTCCTGAGCTCCCGCCAGGGTGCACTTGGGCACTCGGAACCTGCTCCTCCTACAGCTTCCAGGCGGGTCCCTGCACCTCGGGCGGCCAGCGCCACCAACAGGCACACCAGGGTGCTTCTAAGCCGTGGACCACTGTGACTCCACACCGCAGCTCCTTCTCGGTTCCCGGTAAGCACTGGGAAAGAAGAGGGTCGGGGGCTCTGCTGGTGACCCCGGGTCCCGGCTGGCTGGTTACGACTGAGGACTTGCCACGTGGCTGCTGGGCTCCCTCAGAAGCTGCCAGTTCTGGCTTCTTTTAAAACAGTAGGTGACGCTGATTCTCCATCACGGGTCTTCCAACACCCTCCAGGGTCCTCCTGTTTCCAGCTTCTGCAGCCAGGAGGCGACCCCCAGGTTATGGGCTCCATTCTGGGAGTCACGAGGAAGCAGTGACTCCCGAGTCCTGGCCAGGCCTCTAAACTTGGATCTCAAGATCCCCACAAGACAGGAGAGGTGGACACACAGGCAGACGGCCCTGAGGCCTGGAGTCACGCGGAGGCTGCCGCTGGCCCGTGACATTTATACCACCACCGCCACGCCTGCGCACGCCTAGCGCTTCTTTCTTCCTGTCCTCTGCAGACCGATTCTCTCTGGACGTAATTTCAGCTGGGCCACACACATCTGGAAAGAGGAGAGGCGGGGAGGGGAGGCCGCCCGCAGAGCAGAGCCAGTGGGAACCCCTGAGTGACATGCCATGAATGGCTGGTGTGAGTGGACGGTCCAGAAACCAGTCGTCACAGCAACGAGGCCAGGGCAGGAGACACAGGGGCCGGCACCAGGGAGAGGCTCAGGGCCCTGCAGGCTCTCAGGGAGGGCCCCGGCCACAGGACCTGCCGCTGACCCCAGCTTCATCAGACCTGCAAGCCAGCAGTGCAGTCACACATTCTGTAACCAAATCTAAGTCACAGGCCACCAGAATGGCTACTGCCACAGGCCCCCAAGCACACGCTACCAAGGTGAGGAGCACTGGGTACTTGGGATGGCCACATGGAGGTGTGGGACAAGTCATGAGGCTGACGTTCCTCTACCACGGGACCTGGCACATCCCCTGCCGGTCATGCTCCCACAAGAAACAGAGTCAAGTCCACTGGACGCGCTTCGCAGACACAGACAGCAGGTTCTCCAGGACTTAAAAAAATAGAAAAACCTTCCACTGTCTACCAACTCATGAGATGAACAGGTCACGGTCCTTACCCACACCCTGGAGGAACCAGCCGGCCACAGGAGGGTGCACTGCCGCCCGGCCACCCCATGCAGGAATCTCCAGCAAGGAGGTGGACATGGAGGCCACGTGCCACATGGGCCCATGCTGTGGCACCCTAAAACCAGCAAACACAGCCCCAAAGCAGATCAGACACTGTGGTGGGGTGGGGGGCGAGGAGGCACAGCTCTGGGGTGACGGGGCGGTGGAACTCCATGTGGTGGGGTTTCCTGGCCGTGTGCTCATCTGCCCAGTCTCCTCAGCCCGCTTACAGTGGGCGAGCGCCTTGCATGTGAGTCCTACCTGGACTCTGCAGGGCGTGGGGCTGTCAGCCGACTAAGTCGTCCTCATGGGCACCGGGTGGGTACAGAGAAGCCGGGTCCTGAGGACATTTCTAAGCAAGGAGCTGCCTCACTTCACCCTGGTGACCCCGCTGACCCTTCTCCTGGGTTGCCTGGACCTACTGTGGAGAGGCCATTCTTGCTACCTAGAAAGAGAAGCTCAGCCAGAGCGGGGTCTGGGCTGAATCCTTTCACCAGCACGAAGGAGTCTTGGGAGCCAAGATTTCGAAGCTAAAAGCTGAATGTGGTCTTCAAAAGTGTACAGAACCAGTCTGGCCCATGACCAGGGCCGACAGAGAGAATTCGCACAGACTCAGGTTCAGATGCCAACAGATAGCCTGTCGGCGTGACGGTACCCCAGGTCCTGTGTGGCACATGTCCCCCGCCCATCAGTACCACCGTCATGGGTCCACGTAAGGCCCTTGGATTTCACTTATTCTCCCCGGCTGACCTGATGAACCTCGCATGCACGTCAAGGCTGCAGGTATTTTTAGGAACTTCTGCTGGACCTTCCTCTTTAGAAACTGTATCTGAAGAAACATGCAGGTGCTGAAGACGTGGACTTCTGAGCAGCAACTGCCACAGGACTTCATTAACCACAGGCATCGCCACCTTGGTCCTCGTTAGAAAAGAAGCTTGGGCTCCACCCAGACCTCTGGAGCGCAGAGTCTGCACTGGGCAGGATGGATAGGCAGTTCCTATGCCGTTGCAACTGCAGAAGCACCAATTCAGAAGACTGAGTGCTGGAGAAATTCCCAGGGCAGGGACACACAGGGTGCTCTGAGGGGAACGGGCTGTGGGAGTGAAGCCCCTCACAGGACGTCTGGAACGCACAGGCGCTGCCTAAAGATGGCAACCGCCGTGCAGCAGCAAAATGAACAGAACTGAAGCCAGAGACTCCCGGCCACGTCAGCACACCTGGTTCCAACTGGGCGACAGGACAGAGACGCAGAACCCGAGCAGACTGACGAGGAGGGCAGCCGAGTGGATCATGCATGTGATCCACACCGGCCGTGTCAGCTCCAGCGGGCCTCCTGGCCTGGCCCACTGGGCCCCGACGCTCCCGCACTGCCTGCCCTCACTAGGTTGCTCCCGTCCGACCCTGGTCTGGGCAAGACTGAGATTCAGAGTCTGAAGTACGCTTCCTAGCAGATGTGCGTTGCTTCTGCACCTACCTGAGTCAAAGCCCTGCGGTCAGAGGGTGGCCAGTGGGACTGCACTTCCAAGGATGGGTGTGCGCCCAGCCTGGGAAGCTACGGTGCCGGGAGCCCAGGAAGCACGGCACCGGGGAGGGCTCCGGGGGGCAGCCTGCGGCGCACTCGGCCGTGGCTCTAGGACTGCCTGGGCTTCAAGGGGACTCCAGCGTCCAGACCCTGGCCGAGGGACTTGAGTTAACTGGTGTCACGGGAAACTTTACACGTCGGCCTGTTAGGTCCAGGGCCACCGGGACGACTGGTCAACATTCCTTCTGTGTGTGTTGGTGACAGGTTTTCAGAGGGAGGAGTGCAGGAGTCGGGGTCTGCCTAGAGAAGACCCTCCCACCCGCCAGGGCAGGCACCTCCAATCCACCTAGCGCCCCAGGGAAGAAGAGCAGAGGAAGGTCCTGCCACGGGACTCAGACCCCAGGGACGGGGATGGCCCTCACCAGCAGCCTCCCTCCTCAGCACCGAGCATGCTGGCCGAGCACACTGCCCACTGCTGGGCGTCCAGCCCAAAGACGGCGTCCCGGCCGACCACGTGGACAACCCCTGACAAGTCCCCCCGTCCATCCAGACACTGCAGACGCAGCCCCTGACTGACAGTGAGCCCAGGTGCAGGCAGAGCCGGGAACACACAGCCGGGACCCAGCTTATCTGAGGCTCTGTCCACTGTTTTTTCAAGTAAATATAAAATGTTGCCGTCTCTCAGAATCGACAGACTGACACGATTCACACTGAAATCTACACAACTGGAATTAGCTCACTTTCTATTTTCTCAAGATCTCAACTTGAATCCCAAGGTCAACTGATAATCATTACAGCTGAATGATCGTTTATGATGAAAACTCATTCTAATCACAGCCTGGTTAGTCTTCTAAGGCAGAGAAGTGCCTGGGAGAGGGCAGGCAGGAAACAGCACGTATGACATTTGTTCTAGTCAAAGGCCACAGTGAAGCTGTCAGGATTCGTCCTGGCAGCCGAGGGCTCAGTGGGGGCAGGCACCAAGCTGAACACCGAGCAGGACTCTGGGCGCCTGCACGTGTCACTGCCGCATCGTTTCACTCATATGCAAAATGAAAAATATGTATACTTATATTCAAAGAGAAAAATATTTCCAAATGACCTTTAAAAATGAAGAATCGCCTTACCTCCTCCCTGTGATTCTTAATTGGCATACAGAGAATACTTTGTGTCCTGTAGCCTGTGATTTGGTCGACTTCTGCATTGAACCGGGGATCCTAGGGAGGAAAAAGAAACTCAATTTGATGACTGATCTGTACAAAGACTGATGGGATTTTTCTAATTTATTAGATCAGAGAATCTAACCTTCGACTTAGCTGGCCGCACTGAGTAAAAGTGTCACCATGTGGCAGGCAGACAGTCACGTGAACACTGCCATTCTTTGACAAAGATGAATCCAAGATTTTTTTTAGCATCTAGTGTTTATGAGAAACCAACAACGACCAAACAAAAAACAAAACAAAACAAAAACAAACCGAGACTTTTAAAAAGAAAGGAAATTAAAAGTACTATTTAGATAATCTCACAATTCAGGAAAAGTTGGTGGCTGTCACCTCTGAGACACAATCTGCCAGTCCCTGCTGTCTGGCCGCCTGGTTTTGCTGTGCCATCCAGAGAGCACAGCTCTGGAACGCCCCTGGGACCCGCGGCCTCAGAGCCTGCACCCACCTCCCCTGCGGAGCCACTCCCCTGCTTGCCTTCGGGGCCTCTGCCTCAAGGGCTCATGGGAATCCAACTTTCTGTGAGTGCAAAAGGGTGCGAGGATGGACTTGTGCGGCTCCTCTGGCTCTCCTTCCCTTTCCACAAAGCACGTTGTGCACATCTAAGAGCCACAGAGGACCTTCGTGGGGGTGTGGAAGTGCTGAATGTGGGCCATCTCTCCAGCAGGCTCTAGAGTGGGGAGACCTGGAACCAGGCTGCAGACTCCAGGAGGGATTCACTATCAAAAGACTCTGCCGCTATCCAGTGTGACGGGAAGGAAGCCCACAGCACCGGGCTTGAGTGAGACCAGAAGGAAGCAGACGGGCAGGACACAGCCCTCCGCGGGCCCCGCTCCCTCCACACAGCCCTGGAAGGGCTCCCGATCTCTGCACCTGGAATTCCCTCCCTGGCAGGTGGCCGGCCCACCTGGGAAAACCTCACCCTCCGAAGGTCGCATCTGAGTATTAATCTGAAGTCAGGCACAGGCAGAGCTGTGGAGGGTAGGCCACTGCATGAGCGTGCGCCAAATGGGGTCAGAAATGAGGCCAGTTCTCCTCCGAGAGGCCACACTTGGCTTGAAAGATGATTCCCAAAGAAAAGTTATAAAATGACAGAATACTATAAACACTTACTTCATTTTTGCCAAACATGCTCAAGGTTATATTAACTAAGATACACAAAAGCCTTAGCTAAATATTTCTTAAAAATAGTTCCTATTTCTCTTTAGATCTTTAGGTATCTTTCAACTGCAAGGAAAGGAGAGGAGGCAGGATCCCGAGACGGACAAAATCACAGAAGTGAGAAACGAGTGACAGGGAGCAAGTCATTCTACAAACTTACAAAATAAGAAGGATAAAAAGGCACCTGCTGTAGCTGATTTTAAACAGACATTAGAATTGTGAGACCGATTTACAAAGCAGAGGACTTGGCCAGTGCAGGCCGTGGACTCTGTGAAATCAGGAGGACGGCGTGGCTTCTTGGTGTCAGGTGACGTCCACCTCAGTGGCAATCCTGGAGGCTGCCCTTCAAGGAGGAGGGTGGGATTAACACACCCCTCAAATGCATTCTACCTGAAGGTCCAGATTCCTGGTACTGCACGGAAAAGTGTCCTTCACCAACGAGGTCAGCACAGAGGGACCCACACGGAGGATGGCTCACTCCTCCAGGCCAGGAAACAACGGGAAAATGGAACTCTGCTACCCTGAGATGACAGTGGCTGCCAGCTGTGAGAGCGCGCCACCGGGAGACCCCCGCTGCGTGGCCCCCTAGCAGGCTGCACACTCACAGGTGCTGGACGTGCCCTCCCGAGAAGACAACCACCCTCCCAGACGAAGCTGCAGCCGAGGCAGAGGGGAGACACGTGCCCACCTCACAGCATAAGCCTGTGCCCGGGACGCTCCTGCCTTGGAGAAGCAGGCGCTGCCCACAGAGAAGATCCGAGAGACCTCCAACCTCCGTGGCCGGAGCTTGTAAACTAAAGAGAGATGCTGAGTTGAGGGCGAAGCAGGAGTGGGCAGGGTGGCAGAAGCAGGAGTGGCCAGTCCCCTTGGACATGCAAGGGCCAAACACTGAGAGGACAAGCAACGTGGCTGAGGCTGAGGGCTGAGGCTGAGGGCTGAGGGCTGAGGCTGAGGGCTGAGGGCTGAGGCTGAGGGCTGAGGCTGAGGGCTGAGGCTGAGGCTGAGGGCTGAGGGCTGAAGCTGAGGCTGAGGGCTGAGGGCTGAGGGCTGAGGGCTGAGGCTGAGGGCTGAGGGCTGAGGGCTGAGGCTGAGGCTGAGGGCTGAGGGCTGAGGGCTGAGGGCTGAGGGCTGAGGCTGAGGCTGAGGCTGAGGGCTGAGGCTGAGGCTGAGGCTGAGGGCTGAGGCTGAGGGCTGAGGCTGAGGGCTGAGGGCTGCGGCTGAGGGCTGAGGCTGAGGGCTGAGGGCTGAGGCTGAGGCTGAGGCTGAGGGCTGAGGCTGAGGGCTGAGGCTGAGGGCTGAGGGCTGAGGCTGAGGGCTGAGGGCTGAGGGCTGAGGGCTGAGGCTGAGGCTGAGGGCTGAGGCTGAGGGCTGAGGCTGAGGGCTGAGGGCTGAGGGCTGAGGCTGAGGCTGAGGGCTGAGGGCTGAGGGCTGAGGCTGAGGGCTGAGGGCTGAGGCTGAGGGCTGAGGCTGAGGGCTGAGGGCTGAGGGCTGAGGCTGAGGCTGAGGGCTGAGGCTGAGGGCTGAGGGCTGAGGCTGAGGCTGAGGCTGAGGGCTGAGGCTGAGGGCTGAGGCTGAGGGCTGAGGGCTGAGGCTGAGGGCTGAGGGCTGAGGGCTGAGGCTGAGGGCTGAGGGCTGAGGGCTGAGGGCTGAGGGCTGACGCCGGGCAGGGAAGGGCCTGTGGACAGCGACACTCAGCGAGGGCAGGGCAGGCCACTCCTGGGGAGCGCAGATCACACCCCGTGTGGGTGCTTCTGAGGCCAGTTCAGAACCAGAGCTCACCCTCCCCCACAAATAATAAGACGGAGCCTGGCAGGATCGAAATGATGTGCCCCAATTCCACCTCCTGCCAGAGGCTCAAATGCCCTGCATGGCAGGCACCCAGTGTGTACCCACAGTCACAACCCCCTGAGGACAGGAAAACCAACCCCACGGAAAGAGAAGGAGTCGACAGAAATGGCCCCCGATGGCCAATGCTGGGCCTAACAGGCGAGGCTTTACAGCACCTTGACAAACAGACCTAAGGACTTAGGAGAAACAGGGTGCGATTAGGCACAGGAGACTCTGCAACGAAAGGGAACAGCTACGTGAGAATTCTAGAACCGAAAAACTGTGAGACGAAAGGTTCGCTGATGAATTAGCAGACTGGAGACGGGGAAAACGGGGTCCAAGAGCTGACCGCAGTCCAACGGGAGGCACTGTTCGGAGGACTAGGGGATGACACAGGGAAGGCGCTGGTCTTATGCTTCCAGGACATACATACCCGGAGTCCCAAAGAGAGGCTGTCAAAGGGCATCAGATCATGGTGGGGCATTGCCAACGCTGGGAAAGCCTTCAGCTTATTCTCCCAGTGAGAAAACCATCCCCAGGGGAAGCACATAGGTGCAGACGGAGGACAACTGGACGCCCCCGAGAAAACTGAAGTGCAGGAACAAACAGGAAACCCATTTAAAGTGCTGTCAGAAAACCACCCTCAGCTGAGAATCGTGGTGCAGTGAAAATGTCCTTCAAAAGTGCAAGCAAACAGCAGCATTTCCAGATAAAGTAACCTGCCTCCCTCACCACCAGATACAAGACGTTCCAAGAGGACTTCTCCACCTGAAGGGCAGCGGGCAGGGCCTGCAGAGGGCAGAGCGAGGAGCTGGCTTGTGCAGGAGGTGATGTCTAGGAACGAGGAGCCGCAGCTTCCTCCGTGGAGCAGGAGGTACCAGACAGAGAAAAGGAGAGGAAATGACGCGCCCCCGCGCTGGACTGACGCTGCAGGCCTCAGCGAGGACGGGCCGTCGCTAATGGGGTAAGCAGAGGCCCAGGAATGGGCTGCAGGTGCACACTGTACTTTACGTCTTCTCCCAGTGTCTCCTGACACAACAACAGGCACGCCATCTTGGTCTCTAAATACCACTCCCTGCACCAAAGGAACCAGGTCCCCTGAGGAAAAGAACAGTTCTAGGGCTGCAGAGGGAAAGAACAGACAGGCTCAAACATCTGGATAAGCAGAAAGTGGGGGAACACCCAAAAGACGGCTCAGAAGGAGAGAGAAGTCGGCAGGTCCGATCCGAGCTGAGCACCAGGACAGACGAAGGCACAGCAGGTGGAGTTCAGAAGAAGCTGTGAGCCACACTGGGTGAACCGTGAAGGGGAGGAAGAAAGTGCTTTCTTACCCAGAAGCTAGGAATGAACCAGAGGCATATGGAGTGAGAAAATCACGGAGGCCAACGCGTAACCGCAGGCCAGATTCGAGGTCATGGGCCCAGGTTTGTC
>NW_027511959.1:0-19317 GCF_048772815.1 Callospermophilus lateralis | reverse complement strand
ATTTGTGTACTGATCATTACCACCAAGTATCATCAAGATTGGGTGAAAAATATTTGCTGGTGTTTGGGACACTCGTTAATTCTTAGAAGCTTGGCAACCCCTCTCGATGAAAGTGCTTTTCCACAGTCTGTGCCTAGGGCTATGAAGAGGAAACAAACCTTAGAGACAAAACTGAGAACTCCTTTATATTGTCAGGTTTCCAAGAGCTACTACGAACCATGTTGGATTTAGAGTTCCAAATTAATCTATCTATATAGGAGAGAACAGAGGAAAACCTAAATATAAAAACTACTACTGTAGACGAACGCTTCAAAATAGAAGAACAAAATTTGGTGAGTTAAGTGGGATTTGTGTACTGATCATTACCACCAAGTATCATCAAGATTGGGTGAAAAAATATTTGCTGGTGTTTGGGACACTCGTTAATTCTTAGAAGCTTGGCAACAACTCTCAATGAAAGTGCTTTTCCACAGTGTGTGCCTAGGGCTACTTGAAGAGAAAACAAACCATACAGACAAAACTGAGAACTTCTTTATTTTGTCAAGTTTCAAAGAGCTACTAGGAACCATGTTGGATTTAGAGTTCCAAATTCATCTATCTATATAGGAGAGAGCAGAGGGAAAACTAAATATAAAAACAACTACTGTAGATGAACGCTTCAACCTAGAAGAACAAAATTTGGTGAGCCAAGTGGAATTTGTGTACTGATCATTACCACCAAGTATCATCAAGATTGGGTGAAAAAATATTTGCTGCTATTTCGGAAACTCGTAAATTCTTATAAGCTTGACAACCCCTCTCAATGAAAGTGCTTTTACACAGTCTGTGCTTAGGGCTACTTAAAGAGGAAACAAACCATAGACACAAAACTGAGAACTCCTTTATTTTGTCAAGTTTCAAAGAGCTACTACGATCCATGTTGGATTTAGAGTTCCAAATTCATCTATCTATATAGGAGAGAGCAGCTGGAAATCTAAATATAAAAACTGCTACTGCCGACGAACGCTTCAACCTAGAAGAACAAAATTTGGTGAGCCAAATGGGATTTGTGTACTGATCATTACCACCAAGTATCATCAAGATTGGGTGAAAAAATATTTGCAGGTATTTCGGAAACTCGTTAATTCTTAGAAGGTTGGCAACCCCTCTCAATGAAAGTGCTTTTCCACACTCTGTGCCTAGGGCTACTTGAAGAGGAAACAAACCATAGAGACAAAACTGAGAACTCTGTATTCTGTCAAGTTTCAAAGAGCTACTCCAAACCATGATGGATTTAGAGTTCCAAATTCATCTATCTATATAGGAGAGAACAGAGGGAAACCTAAATATAAAAACTGCTTCTGTAGACGAACGCTTCAAAATAGAAGAACAATATTTGGTGAGCCAAGTGGGAATTTTGTACTGATCATTACCACCAAGTGTCATCAAGATTGGGTGAAAAAATATTTGCTGGTATTTCGGAAACTCGTTAATTCTTAGAAGCTTGACAACCCCTCTCAATGAAAGTGCTTTTACACAGTCTGTGCTTAGGGCTACTTAAAGAGGAAACAAACCATAGAGACAAAACTGAGAACTCCTTTATTTTGTCAAGTTTCAAAGAGCTACTACAAACCATGTTGGATTTAGAGTTCCAAATTAATCTATCTATATAGGATTGAGCAGATGGAAATCTAAATATAAAAACTGCTACTGTAGACGAACGCTTCAACCTAGAAGAACAAAATTTGGTGAGCCAAGTGGGATTTGGGTACTGATCATTACCACCAAGTATCATCAAGATTGGGTGAAAAAATATTTGCAGTTATTTCGGAAACTCGTTAATTCTTAGAAGGTTGGTAACCCCTCTCAATGAAAGTGCTTTTCCACAGTCTGTGCCTAGGGCTACTCAAGAGGAAACAAACCATAGAGACAAAACTGAGAACTCCTTTATTTTGTCAAGTTTCAAAGAGCTACTACAAACCATGTTGGATATAGAGTTCCAAATTCATCTATCTATATAGGAGAGAACAGAAGGAAACCTAATAATAAAAAGTGCTACTGTACACGAACGGTTCAACCTAGAAGAAGAAAATTTTGTGAGCCAAGTGGGATTTGTGTACTGATCATTACCACCAAGTATCATCAAGATTGCGTAAAAAAATATTTGCTGGTATTTCGGAAACTCGTTAATTCTTAGAAGATTGCCAACCCCTCTCGATGAAAGTGCTTTTCCACAGTCTGTGCATAGGGCTACTTAAAGAATAAACAAACCATAGAGACAAAACTGAGAACTCCTTTATTTTGTCAAGTTTCAAAGAGCTACTACAAACCATGTTGGATTTAGAGTTTAAATTCATCTATCTATATACGAGAGAACAGAAGGAAACTTAAATATAAAAACTGCTACTGTAGACGAACGCTTCAACCTAGAAGAACAACATTTGGTGAGCCAAGTGGAATTTGTGTACTGATCATTACCACCAAGTATCATCAAGATTGCGTAAAAAAAATATTTGCTGGTATTTCGGAAACTCGTTAATTCTTAGAAACTTGGCAACGCCTCTCGATGAAAGTGCTGTTCCACAGTCTGTGCCTAGGGCTACTTGAAGAGGAAACAAACCATAGAGACATACTGAGAACTCCTTTATTTTGTCAAGTTTCAAAGAGCTACTACGAACCATGTGCGATTTAGTGTTCCAAATTCATCTATCTATATAGGAGAGATCAGAGGGAATCCTAAATATGAAAACTGCTACTGTAGACGAACGCTTCAACCTAGAAGATCAAAATTTGGTGAGCCAAGTGGGATTTGTGAACTGATCATTACCACCAAGGATCATCAAGATTGGGTGAAAAAATATTTGCTGGAATATCGGAAACTCGTTAATTCTTTGAAGCTTGGCAGCCCCTCACGATGAAAGTGCTTTTCCACAGTCTGTGCCTAGGGCTACTTGAAAAGGAAAAAAAGCATAGAGAAAAAACTGAGAACTCCTTTATATTGTCAAGTTTCCAACAGCAACTACGAACCATGTTGAATTTAGAGTTCCAAATTCATCTATCGATATAGGAGAGAACAGAGGGAAACCTAAATATAAAAACTGCTACTGTAGATGAACGCTTCAACCTAGAAGAACATAATTTGGTGAGACAAGTGGGATTTGTGTACTGATCATTACCAACATGTATCATCAAGATTGGGTGGAAAAATATTTGCTGGTATTTCGGAAACTCATTAATTTTTAGAAGGTTGGCAACCTTTCTCAATGAAAATGCTTTTCCACAGTGTGTGCCTAGGGCTACTTGAAGAGGAAACAAACCATAGAGACAAAAGTGAGAACTCCTTTATTTTGTCAAGTTTCAAAGAGCTACTACGAACCATGTTGGATTTAGAGTTCCAAATTCATCTATCTATATAGCGGAGTGCAGAGGGAAACCTAAATATAAAAACTGCTACTGTAGACGAACTCTTCAACCTAGAAGAACAAAATATGGTGAGCCAAGTGGGATTTGTGTACTGATCATTACCACCAAGTATCATCAAGATTGGGTGAAAAATTATTTGCTGGTATTTCGGAAACTCGTTAATTCTTAGAAGCTTGACAACCCCTCTAAATGAAAGTGCTTTTCCACAGTCTGTGCCTAGGGCTATGAAGAGGAAACAAACCTTAGAGACAAAACTGAGAACTCCTTTATATTGTCAGGTTTCCAAGAGCTACTACGAACCATGTTGGATTTAGAGTTCCAAATTCATCTATCTATATAGGAGAGAACAGAGGAAAACCTAAATATAAAAACTGCTACTGTAGACGAACGCTTCAAAATAGAAGAACAAAATTTGGTGAGTTAAGTGGAATTTGTGTACTGATCATTACCACCAAGTATCATCAAGATTGGGTGAAAAAATATTTGCTGGTGTTTGGGACACTCGTTAATTCTTAGAAGCTTGGCAACAACTCTCAATGAAAGTGCTTTTCCACAGTGTGTGCCTAGGGCTACTTGAAGAGAAAACAAACCATAGAGACAAAACTGAGAACTCCTTTATTTTGTCAAGTTTCAAAGAGCTACTAGGAACCATGTTGGATTTAGAGTTCCAAATTCATCTATCTATATAGGAGAGAGCAGAGGGAAAACTAAATATAAAAACAACTACTGTAGATGAACGCTTCAAACTTGAAGAACAAAATTTGGTGAGCCAAGTGGAATTTGTTTACTGATCATTACCACCAAGTATCATCAAGATTGGGTGAAAAAATATTTGCTGCTATTTCGGAAACTCGTAAATTCTTATAAGCTTGACAACCCCTCTCAATGAAAGTTCTTTTACACAGTCTGTGCTTAGGGCTACTTAAAGAGGAAACAAACCATAGACACAAAACTGAGAACTCCTTTATTTTGTCAAGTTTCAAAGAGCTACTACGAACCATGTTGGATTTAGAGTTCCAAATTCATCTATCTATATAGGAGAGATCAGATGGAAATCTAAATATAAAAACTCCTACTGTAGACGAACGCTTCAACCTAGAAGAACAAAATTTGGTGAGCCAAGTGGGATTTGTGTACTGATCATTACCACCAAGTATCATCAAGATTGGGTGAAAGAATATTTGCTGTTATTTCGGAAACGCGTTAATTCTTAGAAGCTTGACAACCCCTCTAAATGAAAGTGCTTTTACACAGTCTGTGCTTAGGGCTATTTAAAGAGGAAACAAACCATAGAGACAAAACTGAGAACTCCTTTATTTTGTCAAGTTTCAAAGAGCTACTACAAACCATGTTGGATTTAGAGTTCCATATTCATCTATCTATATAGGAGAGAGCAGCTGGAAATCTAAATATAAAAACTGCTACTGCCGACGAACGCTTCAGCCTAGAAGAACAAAATTTGGTGAGCCAAATGGGATTTGTGTACTGATCATTACCACCAAGTATCATCAAGATTGGGTGAAAAAATATTTGCAGGTATTTCGGAAACTCGTTAATTCTTTGAAGGTTGGCAACCCCTCTCAATGAAAGTGCTTTTCCACACTCTGTGCCTAGGGCTACTTGAAGAGGAAACAAACCATAGAGACAAAACTGAGAACTCTGTATTTTGTCAAGTTTCAAAGAGCTACTCCAAACCATGTTGGATTTAGAGTTCCAAATTCATCTATCTATAAAGGAGAGAACAGAGGGAAACCTAAATATAAAAACTGCTTCTGTAGACGAACGCTTCAACCTAGAAGAACAATATTTGGTGAGCCAAGTGGGAATTTTGTACTGATCATTACCACCAAGTGTCATCAAGATTGGGTGAAAAAATATTTGCAGGTATTTCGGAAACTCGTTAATTCTTAGAAGCTTGACAACCCCTCTCAATGAAAGTGCTTTTACACAGTCTGTGCTTAGGGCTACTTAAAGAGGAAACAAACCATAGAGACAAAACTGAGAACTCCTTTATTTTGTCAAGTTTCAAAGAGCTACTACGAACCATGTTGCATTTAGAGTTCCAAATTCATCTATCTATATAGCGGAGTGCAGAGGGAAACCTAAATATAAAAACTGCTACTGTAGACGAACACTTCAACCTAGAAGAACAAAATATGGTGAGCCAAGTGGGATTTGTGTACTGATCATTACCACCAAGTATCATCAAGATTGGGTGAAAAAATATTTGCTGCTATTTCGGAAACTCGTAAATTCTTATAAGCTTGACAACCCCTCTCAATGAAAGTTCTTTTACACAGTCTGTGCTTAGGGCTACTTAAAGAGGAAACAAACCATAGACACAAAACTGAGAACTCCTTTATTTTGTCAAGTTTCAAAGAGCTACTACGAACCATGTTGGATTTAGAGTTCCAAATTCATCTATCTATATAGGAGAGATCAGATGGAAATCTAAATATAAAAACTCCTACTGTAGACGAACGCTTCAACCTAGAAGAACAAAATTTGGTGAGCCAAGTGGGATTTGTGTACTGATCATTACCACCAAGTATCATCAAGATTGGGTGAAAGAATATTTGCTGTTATTTCGGAAACGCGTTAATTCTTAGAAGCTTGACAACCCCTCTAAATGAAAGTGCTTTTACACAGTCTGTGCTTAGGGCTATTTAAAGAGGAAACAAACCATAGAGACAAAACTGAGAACTCCTTTATTTTGTCAAGTTTCAAAGAGCTACTACAAACCATGTTGGATTTAGAGTTCCAAATTCATCTATCTATATAGGAGAGAGCACCTGGAAATCTAAATATAAAAACTGCTACTGCCGACGAACGCTTCAGCCTAGAAGAACAAAATTTGGTGAGCCAAATGGGATTTGTGTACTGATCATTACCACCAAGTATCATCAAGATTGGGTGAAAAAATATTTGCAGGTATTTCGGAAACTCGTTAATTCTTTGAAGGTTGGCAACCCCTCTCAATGAAAGTGCTTTTCCACACTCTGTGCCTAGGGCTACTTGAAGAGGAAACAAACCATAGAGACAAAACTGAGAACTCTGTATTTTGTCAAGTTTCAAAGAGCTACTCCAAACCATGTTGGATTTAGAGTTCCAAATTCATCTATCTATAAAGGAGAGAACAGAGGGAAACCTAAATATAAAAACTGCTTCTGTAGACGAACGCTTCAACCTAGAAGAACAATATTTGGTGAGCCAAGTGGGAATTTTGTACTGATCATTACCACTAAGTGTCATCAAGATTGGGTGAAAAAATATTTGCTGGTATTTCGGAAACTCGTTAATTCTTAGAAGCTTGACAACCCCTCTCAATGAAAGTGCTTTTACACAGTCTGTGCTTAGGGCTACTTAAAGAGGAAACAAACCATAGAGACAAAACTGAGAACTCCTTTATTTTGTCAAGTTTCAAAGAGCTACTACAAACCATGTTGGATTTAGAGTTCCAAATTCATCTATCTATATAGGATTGAGCAGATGGAAATCTAAATATAAAAACTGCTACTGTAGACGAACGCTTCAACCTAGAAGAACAAAGTTTGGTGAGCCAAGTGGGATTTGGGTACTGATCATTACCACCAAGTATTATCAAGATTGGGTGAAAAAATATTTGCTGGTATTTCGGAAACTCGTTAATTCTTAGAAGCTTGCCAACCCCTCTCGATGAAAGTGCTTTTCCACAGTCTGTGCATAGGGCTACTTAAAGAGGAAACAAACCATAGAGACAAAACTGAGAACTCCTTTATTTTGTCAAGTTTCAAAGAGCTACTACAAACCATGTTGGATTTAGAGTTTAAATTCATCTATCTATATAGGAGAGAACAGAAGGAAACTTAAATATAAAAACTGCTACTGTACACGAACGCTTCAACCTAGAAGAACAAAATTTGGTGAGCCAAGTGGGATTTGTGTACTGATCATTACCACCAAGTATCATCAAGATTGCGTAAAAAAATATTTGCTGGTATTTCAGAAACTCGTTAATTCTTAGAAACTTGGCAACGCCTCTCGATGAAAGTGCTGTTCCACAGTCTGTGCCTAGGGCTACTTGAAGAGGAAACAAACCATAGAGACAAAACTGAGAACTCCTTTATTTTGTCAAGTTTCAAAGAGCTACTACGAACCATGTGGGATTTAGAGTTCCAAATTCATCTATCTATATAGGAGAGAACAGAAGGAAACCTAAATATAAAAACTGCTACTGTACACGAACGCTTCAACTTAGAAGAACAAAATTTCGTGAGCCAAGTGGGATTTGTGTACTAATCATTACCACCAAGTATCATCAAGATCGGGTGAAAAAATATTTGCTGGTATTTCGGGAAGTCGTTAATTCTTAGAAGCTTGGCAACACCTCTCAATGAAAGTGCTTTTACACAGTCTGTGCTGAGGGCTACTTGAAGAGGAAACAAACCATAGAGGCAAAACTGAGAACTCCTTTATTTTGTAAAATTTCAAAGAGCTACTACAAACCATGTTGGATTTAGAGTTCCACATTCATCTATCTATATAGGAGAGAACAGAGGGAAAACTAAATATAAAAACTACTACTGTAGATGAACGCTTCAACCTAGAAGAACAAAATTTGGTGAGCCAAGTGGGATTTGTGTACTGATCATTACCACCAAGTATCATCAAGATTGGGTGAAAAATATTTGCTGGTATTTGGGAAAATCTTTAATTCTTAGAAGCTTGGCAACCCCTCTCAATGAAAGTGATTTTACACAGTCTGTGCTTAGGGCTACTTAAAGCGGAAACAAACCATAGAGACAAAACTGAGAACTCCTTTATTTTGTCAAGTTTCAAAGAGATACTACAAACCATGTTGGATTTAGAGTTCCAAATTCGTCTATCTATATAGGAGAGAGCAGAGGGAAACCTAAATATAAAAACTGCTACTGTAGACGAACGCTTCAAAATAGAAGAACAAAATTTGGTGAGCCAAGTGGGATTTGTGTACTGATCATTACCACCAAGTATCATCAAGATTGGGTGAAAAAATATTTGCTGGTGTTTCGGAAACTCGTTAATTCTTAGAAGCTTGACAACCCCTCTCAATGAAAGTGCTTTTCCACAGTCTGTGCTTAGGGCTACTTGAAGAGGAAACAAACCATAGAGACATACTGAGAACTTTTTTATTTTGTCAAGTTTCAAAGAGCTACTACGAACCATGTTGGATTTAGTGTTCCAAATTCATCTATCTATATAGGAGAGATCAGAGGGAATCCTAAATATGAAAACTGCTACTGTAGACGAACGCTTCAACCTAGAAGAACAAAATTTGGTGAGCCAAGTGGGATTTGTGAAATGATCATTACCACCAAGGATCATCAAGATTGGGTGAAAAAATATTTGCTGGAATATCGGAAACTCGTTAATTCTTTGCAGCTTGGCAGCCCCTCACGATGAAAGTGCTTTTCCACAGTCTGTGCCTAGGGCTACTTGAAAAGGAAAAAAACCATAGAGAAAAAACTGAGAACTCCTTTATATTGTCAAGTTTCCAACAGCAACTACGAACCATGTTGAATTTAGAGTTCCAAATTCATCTATCGATATAGGAGAGAACAGAAGGAAACCTAAATATAAAAACTGCTACTGTAGACGAACGCTTCAACCTAGAAGAACATAATTTGGTGAGACAAGTGGGATTTGTGTACTGATCATTACCAACATGTATCATCAAGATTGGGTGGAAAAATATTTGTTGGTATTTCGGAAACTCATTAATTTTTAGAAGGTTGGCAACCCTTCTCAATGAAAGTGCTTTTCCACAGTGTGTGCCTAGGGCTACTTGAAGAGGAAACAAACCATAGAGACAAAAGTGAGAACTCCTTTATTTTGTCAAGTTTCAAAGAGCTACTACGAACCATGTTGGATTTAGAGTTCCTAATTCATCTATCTATATAGCGGAGTGCAGAGGGAAACCTAAATATAAAAACTGCTACTGTAGACGAACTTTTCAACCTAGAAGAACAAAATATGGTGAGCCAAGTGGGATTTGTGTACTGATCATTACCACCAAGTATCATCAAGATTGGGTGAAAAATTATTTGCTGGTATTTCGGAAACTCGTTAATTCTTAGAAGCTTGACAACCCCTCTAAATGAAAGTGCTTTTCCACAGTCTGTGCTTAGGGCTACTTGAAAAGGAAACAAACCATAGAGACAAAACTGAGAACTCCTTTATTTTGTCAAGTTTCAAAGAGCTACTACACTCCGTGTTGGATTTAGAGTTCCAAATTCATCTATCTATATAGGATTGAGCAGATGGAAATCTAAATATAAAAACTGCTACTGTAGACGAACGCTTCAACCTAGAAGAACAAAATTTGGTTAGCCAAGTGGGATTTGTGTACTAATCATTACCACCAATTGTCATCAAGATTGGGTGAAAAAATATTTGCTGGTATTTCGGAAATTCGTTAATTCTTAGAAGGTTGGCAACCCCTATAAATGAAAGTGCTTTTACACAGTCTGTGCCTAGGGCTACTTGAAGAGGAAACAAACCATAGATACAAAACTGAGTACTCCTTTATTTTGTCAAGTTTCAAAGAGCTACTACAAACCATGTTGGATTTAGTGTTCCACATTCATCTATCTATATAGGAGAGAACAGAAGGAAACCTAAATAAAAAACTGCTACTGTACACGAACGCTTCAACCTAGAAGAACAAAATTTCCTGAGCCAAGTGGGATTTGTGTACTACTCATTACCACCAAGTATCATCAAGTTCGGGTGAAAAAATATTTGCTGGTATTTCGGGAAGTCGTTAATTCTTAGAAGGTTGGCAACCCCTCTCAATGAAAGTGCTTTTCCACAGTCTGTGCTGAGGGCAACTTGAAGAGGAAACAAACCATAGAGACAAAACGGAGAATTCCTTTATTTTGTAAAGTTTCAAAGAGCTACTACAAACCATGTTGGATTTAGAGTTCCACATTCATCTATCTATATAGGAGAGAACAGAGGGAAAACTAAATATAAAAACTGCTACTGTAGACGAACGCTTCAACCTAGAAGAACAAAATTTGGTGAGCCAAGTGGGATTTGTGTACTGATCATTACCACCAAGTATCATGAAGATTGGGTGAAAAAATATTTGCTGGTATTTTGGAAACACGTTAATTCTTAGAAGCTTGACAACCCCTCTCAATGAAAGTGCTTTTACACAGTCTGTGCTTAGGGCTAGTTAAAGAGGAAACAAACCATAGAGACAAAACTGAGAACTCCTTTTTTTTGTCAAGTTTCAAAGAGCTACTACAAACCATGTTGGATTTAGAGTTCCAAATTCATCTATCTATATAGGATTGAGCAGATGAAAATCTAAATATAAAAACTGCTACTGTAGACGAACGCTTCAACCTAGAAGAACAAAATTTGGTGAGCCAAGTGGGATTTGTGTACTGATCATTACCACCAAGTATCATCAAGATTGGGTGAAAAAATATTTGCAGTTATTTCGGAAACTCGTTAATTCTTAGAAGGTTGGCAACCCCTCTCAATGAAAGTGCTTTTCCACAGTCTGTGCGTAGGGCTACTTGAAGAGGAAACAAACCATAGAGACAAAACTGAGAACTCCCTTATTTTGTCAAGTTTCAAAGAGCTTCTACAAACCATGTTGGATTTAGAGTTCCAAATTCATCTATCTATATAGGAGAGAACAGAAGGAAACGTAATAATAAAAAGTGCTACTGTACACGAACGCTTCAACCGAGAAGAACAAAATTTCATGAGCCAAGTGGGATTTGTGTACTAATCATTACCACCAAGTATCATCAAGATCGGGTGAAAAAATATTTGCTGGTATTTCGGAAACTCGTTAATTCTTAGAAGGTTGGCAACCCCTCTCAATGAAAGTGCTTTTCCACAGTCTGTGAGTAGGGCTACTTGAAGAGGAAACAAACCATAGAGACAAATCTGAGAACTCCTTTATTTTGTCAAGTTTCAAAGAGCTACTACAAACCATGTTGGATTTAGAGTTCCAAATTCATCTATCTATATAGGACAGAGCAGAGGGAATATTAAATATAAAAACTGCTACTGTAGACGAACGCTCCAACCTAGAAGAACAAAATTTGTTTAGCCAAGTGGGATTTGTGTACTAATCATTACCACCAAGTGTCATGAAGATTGGGTGAAAAAATATTTGCTGGTATTTCGGAAACTCGTTAATTCTTAGAAGGTTGGCAACCCCTATCAATGAAAGTGCTTTTACACAGTCTGTGCCTAGGGCTACTTGAAGAGGAAACAAACCATAGAGACAAAACTGAGTACTCCTTTATTTTGTCAAGTTTCAAAGATCTACTAAAATCCATGTTGGATTTAGAGTTCCACATTCATCTATCTATATAGGAGAGAACAGAAGGAAACCTAAATAAAAAACTGCTACTGTACACGAACGCTTCAACCTAGAAGAACAAAATTTCCTGAGCCAAGTGGGATTTGTGTACTAATCATTACCACCAAGTATCATCAAGTTCGGGTGAAAAAATATTTGCTGGTATTTCGGGAAGTCGTTAATTCTTAGAAGGTTGGCAACCCCTCTCAATGAAAGTGCTTTTCAACAGTCTGTGCTGAGGGCAACTTGAAGAGGAAACAAACCATAGAGACAAAACTGAGAATTCCTTTATTTTGTAATGTTTCAAAGAGCTACTACAAACCATGTTGGATTTAGATTCCAAATTCATCTATCTATATAGGAGAGAACAGAAGGAAACCTAAATAAAAAACTGCTACTGTAGACGAACGCTTCAACCTAGAAGAACAAAATTTCCTGAGCCAAGTGGGATTTGTGTACTAATCATTACCACCAAATATCATCAAGATCGGGTGAAAAAATATTTGCTGGTATTTCGGGAAGTTGTTAATTCTTAGAAGCTTTGCAACCCTCTCAATGAAAGTGCTTTTCCACAGTCTGTGCTGAGGGCTACTTGAAGAGGAAACAAACCATAGAAACAAAAATGAGAACTCCTTTATTTTGTCAAGTTTCAAAGAGCTACTACAAACCATGTTGGATTTAGAGTTCCAAATTCATCTATCTATATAGGAGGGAACAGAAGAAAACCTAATAATAAAAAGTGCTACTGTACACGAACGCTTCAACCTAGAAGAACAAAATTTCCTGAGCCAAGTGGGATTTGTGTACTAATCATTACCACCAAGTATCATCAAGATCGGGTGAAAAAATATTTGCTGGTATTTCGGACACTTGTTAATTCTTAGAAGCTTGGCAACCCCTCTAATGAAAGTGCTTTTCCACAGTCTGCGCTGAGGGCTACTTGAAGAGGAAACAAACCATAGAGACAAAACTGAGAACTCATTTATTTTGTAAAGTTTCAAAGAGCTACTACAAACCATGTTGGATTCATAGTTCCACATTCATCTATCTATATTGGAGAGAACAGAGGGAAAACTAAATATAAAAACTACTACTGTAGATGAACGCTTCAACCTAGAAGAACAAAATTTGGTGAGCCAAGTGGGATTTGTGTACTGATCATTACCACCAAGTATCATCAAGATTGGGTGAAAAAATATTTGCTGGTATTTTGGAAAATCGTTAATTATTAGAAGCTTGACAAGCCCTCTCAATGAAAGTGCTTTTCCACAGTCTGTGCTTAGGGCTACTTGAAGTGGAAACAAACCATAGAGACAAATCTAGAACTCCTTTATTTTGTCAAGTTTCAAAGAGCTACTACGAACCATGTTGGATTTAGAGTTCCAAATTCATCTATCTATATAGGAGAGAGCAGAGGGAATCCAAAATATAAAAACTGCTACTGTAGACGAACGCTTCAACCTAGAAGAACAAAATTTGGTTACCCAAGTGGGATTTGTGTACTGATCATTACCACCAAGTATCATCAAGATTGGGTGAAAAAATATTTGCTGGTATTTCGGAAACTCGTTAATTCTTAGAAGGTTGGAAACCCCTATCAATGAAAGTGCTTTTCCACAGTCTGTGCCTAGGGCTCCTTGAAGAGGAAACAAACCATAGAGACAAAACTGATAACTCCTTTATTTTGTCAAGTTTCAAAGTGCTGCTACGAACCATGTTGGATTTAGAGTTCCAAAATCATCAATCTATATCAGAGAGAACAGAAGGATACGTAAATATAAAAACTGCTACTGTACAAGAACGCTTCAACCTAGAAGAACAAAATTTCATGAGCCAAGTGGGATTTGTGTACAAATCATTACCCCCAAGTATCATCAAGATCGGGTGAAAAAATATTTGCTGGTATTTCGGAAACTCGTTAATTCTTAGAAGGTTGGCAACCCCTCTCAATGAAAGTGCTTTTCCACAGTCTGTGCGTAGGGCTACTTGAAGAGGAAACAAACCATAGAGACAAAACTGAGAACTCCTTTATTTTGTAAAGTTTCAAAGAGCTACTACAAACCATGTTGGATTTAGAGTTCCACATTCATCTATCTATATAGGGAGAACAGAGGGAAAACTAAATATAAAAACTACTACTGTAGATGAACGCTTCAACCTAGAAGAACAAAATTTGGTGAGCCAAGTGGGATTTGTGTACTGATCATTACCACCAAGTATCATCAAGATTGGGTGAAAAATATTTGCTGGTATTTGGGAAAATCTTTAATTCTTAGAAGATTGGCAACCCCTCTCAATGAAAGTGATTTTACACAGTCTGTGCTTAGGGCTACTTAAAGCAGAAACAAACCATAGAGACAAAACTGAGAACTCCTTTACTTTGTCAAGTTTCAAAGAGATACTACAAACCATGTTGGATTTAGAGTTCCAAATTCGTCTATCTATATAGGAGAGAGCAGAGGGAAACCTAAATATAAAAACTGCTACTGTAGACGAACGCTTCAAAATAGAAGAACAAAATTTGGTGAGCCAAGTGGGATTTGTGTACTGATCATTACAACCTAGTATCATCAAGATTGGGTGAAAAAATATTTGCTGGTATTTCGGAAACTCGTTAATTCTTAGAAGCTTGACAACCCCTCTCAATGAAAGTGCTTTTCCACAGTCTGTGCTTAGGGCTACTTGAAGAGGAAACAAACCATAGAGACAAAAGTGAGAACTCCTTTATTTTGTCAAGTTTCAAAGAGCTACTACGAACCATGTTGGATTTACAGTTCCAAATTCATCTATCTATATAGCGGAGTGCAGAGGGAAACCTAAATATAAAAACTGCTACTGTAGACGAACTTTTCAACCTAGAAGAACAAAATATGGTGAGCCAAGTGGGATTTGTGTACTGATCATTACCACCAAGTATCATCAAGATTGGGTGAAAAATTATTTGCTGGTGTTTCGGAAACTCGTTCATTCTTAGAAGCTTGACAACCCCTCTAAATGAAAGTGCTTTTCCACAGTCTGTGCTTAGGGCTACTTGAAAAGGAAACAAACCATAGAGACAAAACTGAGAACTCCTTTATTTTGTCACGTTTCAAAGAGCTACTACGAACCATGTTGGATTTAGAGTTCCAAATTCATCTATCTATATAGGATTGAGCAGATGGAAATCTAAATATAAAAACTGCTACTGTAGACGAACGCTTCAACCTAGAAGAACAACATTTGGTGAGCCAAGTGGGATTTGGGTACTGATCATTACCACCAAGTATCATCAAGATTGGGTGAAAAAATATTTGCAGGTATTTCGGAAACTCGTTAATTCTTAGAAGGTTGACAACCCCTCTCAATGAAAGTGCTTTTCCACAGTCTCTGCCTAGGGCTACATGAAGAGGAAACAATCCATAGAGACAAAACTGAGAACTCCTTTATATTGTCAAGTTTCAAGGAGCTACTACAAAGCATGTTGGATTTAGAGTTCCACATTCATCTATCTATATAGGAGAGAATAGAAGGAAACCTAAATAAAAAACTGCTACTGTACATGAACGCTTCAACCTAGAAGAACAATATTTACTGAGCCAAGTGGGATTTGTGTTCTAATCCTTACCACCAAGTATCATCAAGTTCGGGTGAAAAAATATTTGCTGGTATTTCGGGAAGTCGTTAATTCTTAGAAGGTTGGCAACCCCTCTCAATGAAAGTGCTTTTCCACAGTCTGTGCGTAGGGTTACTTGAAGAGGAAACAAACCATAGAGACAAAACTGAGAACTCCTTTATTTTGTCAAGTTTCAAAGAGCTACTACAAACCATGTTGGATTTAGAGTTCCAAATTCATCTATCTATATAGGAGAGAGCAGAGGGAATCCGAAATATAAAAACTGCTACTGTAGACGAACGCTTCAACCTAGAAGAACAAAATTTGGTTAGCCAAGTGGGATTGGTGTACTAATCATTACCACCAATTGTCATCAAGATTGGGTGAAAAAATATTTGCTGGTATTTCAGAAACTCGTTAATTCTTAGAAGGTTGGCAACCCCTATAAATGAAAGTGCTTTTACACAGTCTGTGCCTAGGGCTACTTGAAGAGGAAACAAACCATAGATACAAAACTGAGTACTCCTTTATTTTGTCAAGTTTCAAAGAGCTACTACAAACCATGTTGGATTTAGTGTTCCACATTCATCTATCTATATAGGAGAGAACAGAAGGAAACCTAAATAAAAAACTGCTACTGTACACGAACGCTTCAACCTAGAAGAACAAAATTTCCTGAGCCAAGTGGGATTTGTGTACTAATCATTACCACCAAGTATCATCAAGTTCGGGTGAAAAAATATTTGCTGGTATTTCGGGAAGTCGTTAATTCTTAGAAGGTTGGCAACCCCTCTCAATGAAAGTGCTTTTCCACAGTCTGTGCTGAGGGCAACTTGAAGAGGAAACAAACCATAGAGACAAAACGGAGAATTCCTTTATTTTGTAAAGTTTCAAAGAGCTACTACAAACCATGTTGGATTTAGAGTTCCACATTCATCTATCTATATAGGAGAGAACAGAGGGAAAACTAAATATAAAAACTGCTACTGTAGACGAACGCTTCAACCTAGAAGAGCAAAATTTGGTGAGCCAAGTGGGATTTGTGTACTGATCATTACCACCAAGTATCATCAAGATTGGGTGAAAAAATATTTGCTGGTATTTTGGAAACACGTTAATTCTTAGAAGCTTGACAACCCCTCTCAATGAAAGTGCTTTTACACAGTCTGTGCTTAGGGCTAGTTAAAGAGGAAACAAACCATAGAGACAAAACTGAGCACTCCTTTTTTTTGTCAAGTTTCAAAGAGCTACTACAAACCATGTTGGATTTAGAGTTCCAAATTCATCTATCTATATAGGATTGAGCAGATGAAAATCTAAATATAAAAACTGCTACTGTAGACGAACGCTTCAACCTAGAAGAACAAAATTTGGTGAGCCAAGTGGGATTTGTGTACTGATCATTACCACCAAGTATCATCAAGATTGGGTGAAAAAATATTTGCAGTTATTTCGGAAACTCGTTAATTCTTAGAAGGTTGGCAACCCCTCTCAATGAAAGTGCTTTTCCACAGTCTGTGCGTAGGGCTACTTGAAGAGGAAACAAACCATAGAGACAAAACTGAGAACTCCCTTATTTTGTCAAGTTTCAAAGAGCTTCTACAAACCATGTTGGATTTAGAGTTCCAAATTCATCTATCTATATAGGAGAGAACAGAAGGAAACGTAATAATAAAAAGTGCTACTGTACACGAACGCTTCAACCGAGAAGAACAAAATTTCATGAGCCAAGTGGGATTTGTGTACTAATCATTACCACCAAGTATCATCAAGATCGGGTGAAAAAATATTTGCTGGTATTTCGGAAACTCGTTAATTCTTAGAAGGTTGGCAACCCCTCTCAATGAAAGTGCTTTTCCACAGTCTGTGCGTAGGGCTACTTGAAGAGGAAACAAACCATAGAGACAAAACTGAGAACTCCTTTATTTTGTCAAGTTTCAAAGAGCTACTACAAACCATGTTGGATTTAGAGTTCCAAATTCATCTATCTATATAGGAGAGAGCAGAGGGAATCCTAAATATAAAAACTGCTACTGTAGACGAACGCTCCAACCTAGAAGAACAAAATTTGTTTAGCCAAGTGGGATTTGTGTACTAATCATTACCACCAAGTGTCATCAAGATTGGGTGAAAAAATATTTGCTGGTATTTCGGAAACTCGTTAATTCTTAGAAGGTTGGCAACCCCTATCAATGAAAGTGCTTTTACACAGTCTGTGCCTAGGGCTACTTGAAGAGGAAACAAACCATAGAGACAAAACTGAGTACTCCTTTATTTTGTCAAGTTTCAAAGATCTACTAAAATCCATGTTGGATTTAGAGTTCCACATTCATCTATCTATATAGGAGAGAACAGAAGGAAACCTAAATAAAAAACTGCTACTGTACACGAACGCTTCAACCTAGAAGAACAAAATTTCCTGAGCCAAGTGGGATTTGTGTAGTAATCATTACCACCAAGTATCATCAAGTTCGGGTGAAAAATATTTGCTGGTATTTCGGGAAGTCGTTAATTCTTAGAAGGTTGGCAACCCCTCTCAATGAAAGTGCTTTTCAACAGTCTGTGCTGAGGGCAACTTGAAGAGGAAACAAACCATAGAGACAAAACTGAGAATTCCTTTATTTTGTAAAGTTTCAAAGAGCTACTACAAACCATGTTGGATTTAGATTCCAAATTCATCTATCTATATAGGAGAGAACAGAAGGAAACCTAAATAAAAAACTGCTACTGTAGACGAACGCTTCAACCTAGAAGAACAAAATTTCCTGAGCCAAGTGGGATTTGTGTACTAATCATTACCACCAAATATCATCAAGATCGGGTGAAAAAATATTTGCTGGTATTTCGGGAAGTTGTTAATTCTTAGAAGCTTTGCAACCCTCTCAATGAAAGTGCTTTTCCACAGTCTGTGCTGAGGGCTACTTGAAGAGGAAACAAACCATAGAGACAAAAATGAGAACTCCTTTATTTTGTCAAGTTTCAAAGAGCTACTACAAACCATGTTGGATTTAGAGTTCCAAATTCATCTATCTATATAGGAGAGAGCAGAGGAAAACCTAAATATAAAAACTGCTACTGTAGACGAACGCTTCAACCTAGAAGAACAAAATTTGGTGAGCCAAGTGGGATTTGTGTACTGATCATTACCACCAAGTATCATCAAGATTGGGTGAAAAAATATTTGCTGGTATTTCGGAAACGCGTTAATTCTTAGAAGCTTGACAACCCCTTTCAATGAAATTGCTTTTACACAGTCTGTGCTTAGGGCTACTTAAAGAGGAAACAAACCATAGACACAAAACTCAGAACTCCTTTATTTTGTCAAGTTTCAAAGAGCTACTACAAACCATGTTGGATTTAGAGTTCCAAATTCATCTATCTATATAGGATTGAGCAGATGGAAATCCTAATATAAAAACTGCTACTGCAGACGAACGCTTCAACCTAGAAGAACAACATTTGGTGAGCCAAGTGGGATTTGTGTACTGATCATTACCACCAAGTATCATCAAGATTGGGTGAAAAAATATTTGCAGGTATTTCGGAAACTCGTTAATTTTTAGAAGGTTGGCAACCCCTCTCAATGAAAGTGCTTTTCCACAGTCTGTGCCTAGGGCTACTTCAAGAGGAAACAAACCATAGAGACAAAACTGAGAACTCCTTAATTTTGTCAAGTTTCAAAGAGCTACTACAAAGCATGTTGGATTTAGAGTTCCAAATTCATCTATCTATATAGGAGGGAACAGAAGAAAACCTAATAATAAAAAGTGCTACTGTACACGAACGCTTCAACCTAGAAGAACAAAATTTCCTGAGCCAAGTGGGATTTGTGTACTAATCATTACCACCAAGTATCATCAAGATCGGGTGAAAAAATATTTGCTGGTATTTCGGACACTTGTTAATTCTTAGAAGCTTGGCAACCCCTCTAATGAAAGTGCTTTTCCACAGTCTGCGCTGAGGGCTACTTGAAGAG